>NC_140168.1:192103396-192143609 GCF_963971535.1 Notolepis coatsorum
GATGAGATTTCAGTGCTCTTTTGAATTTCAGAAAAGAAAATTCCAAAATATGTGGAGGCGAAGAGTTCCACAACTTTGACCCTCGGTAGAGCAAACAAAACTGAGATTGGGAAGTGCGGGAAAGGGGTGGTCTAAGCAAACAGGAACTACGTGTGGGGTAATTATGAATTTGGTGATTGTGGGCAAACATGTCATGAAAAAAGGGGTCAGGGCTCTGTTTAAAGAACTATGCACAAATAAACCAGTGTGAAGATGATTCACTTGATAAACACTGAGTATACCTAACTTATGGAATAGAGGCTGAGAAGAATGACTTCGTTGAACACAGCTGATTATTTTTAGAGCTTGTTTCTGCAGACGGTATATGGGCTCAAGTTTGGTCTGATGAGTACTATCCCAAAACTAAATTACAGTAATTGATATATGGGTAAACCATAGAGTAATATAACATTGTGGCAACTTCGGTGCTCAGCAAGTGACGTGTTTTTCCAAGAATACCAATACTCGTGGCCATTTTTGTAGTTATGGCTGTGATATGAGGTTTCCATAATAGGGATTCATCAAGCAGAACACCAACAAATCGTGTAGAACACACCCTAGCTATGGGGATGTCATTGATCACTACTTTAGATGAGGAGTTAAAAATCACAGATTTGAGACAAAAAAAAATGAAATTCGTTTTTTTAATGTTTAGTGATAATTTGTTGCATTTAAACCAAATTGATCGTTTGTTAAGTTCTTCATTTATGACCCTAATGATGGTATCAGGATCTTTATGTGAATAGAATACACTTGTGTCATCTGCAAATAAAATGTTCGACAGCCTGTCTGAGACGTTAGGGAGGTCATTGATATATAACAAAAATAACAAAGGCCCAAGAATTGAACCTTGGGGCAGACCGCAAAGTAAAGGAAGAAAAGGATAATTTATCCCATTATAGGATTGATTGATTGATTGATTGAAAACTTTATTAACAGATTGCAGAATGGGTACAATACAGTACAGCTCAATACACACAATTGTTAAGGGGATGCAGACCAGAGAAAGACTTTCGTCTTGTTTCCACCAGGGTCCCCCATTTTCAATTCATCAGGACATATATGACATACATGACATACAGATAGTCAGTACTGCTACATCTATACATTTATGACATACCAGATTTGCAAATACAGTACTGTTTGTGATACAGAAGGAGTCAAGAAAAGGGAGTATATACATTTGACGTAGAAACTGTACATTGGAGGAGGTTGGGTGGGGGGGGTTGGGTACACTGGGATATTGACAACCATACTGGGTAATTTACATTGGAGGTGGTTGGGGGGGGGGGGGGGGCACACTGTATAAACAAGCAAAACTGTACATTGAGGGGGGGGAGACTCTGTACAAACAAACAAAATTGTACATTGGACTATTGACAAAACCATACTAGGTAAATGACTGTACATTGGAGGGGGTTGGGTTAGGATATTTACAGGGGCCAGTGTTGAATTGCAGTCTCCCGTAGGTGTCTCTTGAGAGAGGTTTTGAAAGTGGGTAGTGATCCACATTCCTTTACAGCTTTGGGTAGGGCGTTCCACATTGATGTGGCATAATTGCGAAACGTGTTTAGTCCCTTATTTGAGCCGAATCTGGGTTTAACATGATTTGTGGAGCTCCCTCTGGTGTTGTGATCGTGGTATTCACTGACCTTTGGGAAGTATTTTGCCATGTACATGGGTACCTTGGTCGAGGAGTGTATCTTGTAGACCAGGCCCATTGCAAGTTGCTGTACTCTGTCATCTACTCTAAGCCATCCTAGGTTGTCAAAGTGGGCAGGGGTGAGGTGGGTTCTAGGAGTAAGGTCAAGCAGTAGTCTGACCAGTTTGTTTTGAGATGTTTGTAATTTTGTTTTTAGCGCCTTTGAGGTGCTTTGGTACCATGAGGTGCAAGCATAGTCGTAGTACCCCTGAATGAGTGCTCCTGCCAGAGTCTTCAGGGTATTCTTGTTTACCAGAGAGGAGATCCGGTTACAGACTGATGTCTATCTTTAAGGTAACTGGTGAACCATAGCAGTGCATTGTTTTTTATTCCAAGATGTGAGAGCTTCTGCAGGAGGATATGGTGATTGACTGTATCAAATGCCTTTGATAAGTCTAAAAAAATACCTATAGTGTTTTCCTTTCTGTCTTTAGCTTTGTATATTTCATTAATTAGATGTGTGATTGCCATATATGTTGCATGTTTCTTTCTGAACCCGTACTGGTGAGTGTAAATAATATTGTGCTTATTAAGATGTTCAATTAATCTTTTATAGACAAGCTTTTCAAGTATTTTTGACAAGGTAGGTAGGATGGATATAGGTCTGTAATGGTTGAAGACGGCTGGGTCATCATCTTTATAAATAGGGATGATCTTAGCTATTTTAAGTTCCTGTGGGACGATTCCCTTCTCCAGTGATATATAAAAAATATGACATAATGGCTTCACAATGGATTCTTGAATGGATATCAGTAATCTACCTCCAATACCATCATAACCCGGAGAAGAGTCCCCCAGGTTTATCAAGATCTCCCGAACCTCATCCTCTGTAACCGGCAAGAAATTAAAACTGTCATTGATTGGAGGATTCATAAACTGAAGGGGACTATGATTACTAAATGGAATCTTTGCAGCCAGTGTTGGACCAACTTCTGAGAACAAATTATTAAAGTTATTGGCAATTAATTGCGGGTCAGTGATAATACCCCCATCAACCTTAAATTCATTAGGCAACTGATTACGTTTATTTTTTTTGTTGAGGATAGAGTTAATTGTTCTCCATAAGAGAGTCATGTTATTTTTGTTTTTAGATAATTCCATATTGTAGTAATGCTTTTTAGCTCCTCTGATAATGTGGTTTAATTTATTTCTATAGTTCCTAAATTGAGCAAGATAAAATGGAGTGGGACTGAGAAGATATTTTTTATACAATCTACGTTAACTTTAGTATTTAGGGATTTGATAATAGCTGGGGTTATCCATGGTTTGATCAGTTTATGATGAGGCTTGGGAGATGCCTGTACAAGGGGGAAAAACACAGGTCATAGGCCTGGGAGATACGTTCAGAAAACAAAGTAAAATACTTTTTTGCATCAACAGAGTGGAGGATATCTGTCCATGGATACTCACCAACCACTAGTCCAAACCTGGTCAAACTAGCTTCATTAAAGCTTCTCTTATATTTAGTATATAGTATAGATGGAGACTTATCATGTTCCCTATATAATATGAGAAAGATTGGACAATGATCAGCAATATCCATGCACAGAACTCCTGATTTCATGCTCTTATCCAACACATTAGTAAAGATATTGTCAATCAGAGTGGCAGATGTCTCCGTCACTCTGGTTGGTACTGCAATCATAGGATGAAAGTAGTGGGAATACATTGTGTCAATAAACTCCTTAGTTGAGTTATCATTCTTATGGTTTATAAAATTGATATTAAGGTCACCCATTAAATAGCAATGTTTCCCTTCTTTGGAAATGACATCCAGAACATTTGTTAGATCAGCATTGAATGCAGACAAGCTAAAGCTGGGAGGTCTATACATACATGCAATAATGGCCTGGTGGCTTTGTATCTCGAGCAGAGGTGGTAGAAGAGGAAGCAATACACTGTTACCCAGCTAGAAATTATTACCCCCAGGGAAATAACCAAAGGGGTGGGGGTGGGATAAATACTTTTCGATGTCATGCCTTTCTTTATACACCATGTTCGGATTGAGATATAGAGAAACACCCCCACCCTTTTGGCCTTCTCTGCATCTATGAATATGCTTATAGTTATTGAATTCATACAAATCAGCATTGTCTTTAGACAGCCATGTTTCAGTAAGCCCTATTACACTAAAAGAGAAGTCAATGTTAGTCAAACAAAGGCATAAAGTATCATAGTTTTTTGGCAGGCTGCAGACATTGATATGAATGAGGGAAAAGTCACTCCTAGTGTTTTGAGGGTCAACAGTGGAATTTAATTCGTTCACACTGAAGTAATCAGATATTCCAGAGATTTGTTTCATTTGAGCAAAACAATGTGTGTCAGGGTCATTATTGAATAAAAGGTTTGATGTTGATGAGTCCCGAGATTCACTTTCTGACTGAAGCAACGTAGTGGGTGGGTCATTCAAAAGTTAATTTACTTGATCATATGGTTTGGAGTTGGAGTTTACATGTAATGAACCAGAGACAGATGTAGGGAAGGTTTGGAGATGAGCGCCAAGTTGGTTGTGTGAGGAAGATGACATGCTAGATCATTAAAGGGGGTCATCATAACATAGTAGGTTCCCACTGACTTTCACTCGTGTTGTGTGGTTGGAATCAGCCCTTGAGGCCTTCGTGGTTTGATCACCAGTCTGTCATAGTTAATGACGGCATACTTTCCTTCATCCCTTGCCTGTTTCATTGCTGGAATGAGGTCAGCTCTCTTCTTCCTTAACAAGTCAGAGAAGTCCTCATTTACATAAATGAAGGTGTTCTTGAGGTGAGCTCTCACCTTGGCAAGTATTAAGTCTTTATCCTTGAACCTCAGGAGTTTCACAACAATTGGTCTTGCTTTATCAGTGTTCTGTTTCACACTCCCAGTGCGGTGGGCTCTTTCGATTTCGATAGACTTTGGATCAATTTTCAGTTTGTTTTTTAGGAATTCTCTGACAATCTGCTCAGTATCTGACCAGGACTCATCCACATTTTCCTGAGTCAGACCATCAATAATTACATTGTTTCTTCGACTCTGATTTTCCAGATAGTCCATTTTGGATATGATGTCTTTGCTTTCCGGGGTCATACACTGAGTGGGCAGGGACTGGAATGACTGGAGCTGTGATTCAAATGAGCCAAGTTTCTTCTCCATCACTCTCAAGTCATCAATTTGAGCTTGAGAGAACTGAAGGCTGGACCTGACCTCATGTACCTCTTTCATAATGCCATCAATTCTAGTGGTTGTAGATTCCATGATCAGCTTGGTGAAGGACATGAAGTTTGACTCTTGCCTGTTAAGCATTTCCACATAGAATAGCTGGGTTTATTGGCGGTGCACGTTTTATGGTCAAGCTTGGGTTTGCCAATAGGATAGCTGTGTATGTAGTGTGTCTGGATGCTGATAAGTGTTGTGTAGCTGCGTTTTGTAAAATAGTACACACAGAATGTGGGACGTAGACTGTTACTGGATATTCTAGAGTAATGTTGGCGCTTCTCTATACGCAGAACGCGGCTGCAGCAACTGATCGTAGACACGGAGCATATCCCAAGTCTTTGTGAATAGTAGGCTATTGGTCTCATCTTGTCGCAATGTCTCTGGGCTAGGATCCCTGTCGCATAGCCTTCTCTTTCTGCGGCAAAAAGTGAGAATTCCATACTGTAGTCTGGCATGCCAAGGCCGGGCGCTGTGGTTAAAGCTTCTTTCATTGCTTGGAACGCAAGTTGTAGTGTCGGAGTCCATGTGATCTGTTTGGGTTGGTCAGATAACGTTAGTGCACGAAGAGGCTGGTCTAGCGCGGCGTAGTTGAACAGGTGTTGGCGACAAAAATTAGCTGCTCCCAAAAATGATAGCATTTCTGTCTTTGATTTTGGATTGGGGCAGTTTTGCAGAGCTTGTACTCGGGTGTGGGATATTACCCGTTTCGAACCGCCGAGTGTGTGTCCCAGGTATTTTACTCTGGTTTTGCAAAACTGTAGTTTTGGCAATGACGCTTTGTGTCCTTTGTGTGCAAGGGCAGTCAATAGTATGACAGAGTCTGTGTGGCATGCTGCTTCACTTGGGGATGACAACAATAGGTCATCTATGAACATTAACAGTGTACTTCCGCCGGGGAACTGTATATCTTTTAGGTCGTGGTGCAAAGCTTGACTATACAATGTTCCTGATTCTGTGTATCCTTGCGGCGCTCTTGTCCACGTCAGTTGTTTACCATTAAACTCGAAAGCGAAAATATATTGTGAGTCGGCATGGATTGGGAAACTAAAATATGCACTGGATAAATCCACGACTGTGTAATGTGTTGTTGTTGCGGGGATTAATGCCATTACTGTAGATGAATCAGAAACCAATGGGGTGATGGGGATCACACATTGATTTATGGCTCTCAAGTCTTGTATAAATCGCCAATCGCTTTTGTTAGCCTTTATAATGGGACAAATTGGTGTGTTGCAAGGACTTTCGCAGTGTTTTAAAATACCTTGTGATAGCAGTGATTTTATTACTGGTGTTATTCCCTCGATGGCTTCCTGTTTCAGCGGATACTGCTTTAGTTTGGGAGGGGTACAATCTGGTTTCAATGTGACTCTGTGGGGAACTGCAGATGTCATTAGCCCGACCTCAGTGGAGTGCGACGCCCACAGTTTATGAGGTACCTTAGACAATGAAGTTTCAGGAAGGAAAACAGCGTGTGGGGGCTCTGGTATGCATATCAATGGCCCTTCAATCATGAATGGGGGTATGGCTATTTTTTTTTTTTTTAAACTTTGGCCATTCCCCTGGCTCTTTTATGTGTTTATCACATTTATACTGGTCAAGGATGACCGATAGAAACAGGCTGAAAGGGTTCAGATGGGGGGGAAGACACTCTGGGAAAGGCACGGCTGCAGTCGGGATTCGAACTCGCTAAGCCCCAGATCCGTGACGAGCACGGTTGTCCACGGCGCTGAAATAGCGCTCGCGGTACGTGGTGAGCTACTGGAGCTCCCCGGGGGTATGGCTATTATGTATCCATCTTTCAATCTAGTTAAATTCCACCCATTTTTCATCTTAACAGGGTGGGAGGTAGCCGTTCCTTTGTGTGTCTGTAGTCTTATCATCATGGGGGACAAGTCTTGTTCCCCTTCAGCCGTGTCGAATGCGATTGGTATGTGTGGGGTATAATCAGAGTCATGAATTGCCACTCTTTGAACTTCTGACAAGATTACTGTGGCTGTAATGCCTTCATGGGAGATGTATATTTCTGAGAATGCTGGAAACGTTGTGGTCTTACCAATGGATGATTTTACCTTTTCTATATATACTTTTGGTACGTCTGTATCCCATTTGGACGCTGTTACGTGGTGTTCGGCCAGGAACTTCATCTGTAAACACCTCGCGTTCACTCCTGTGTCGGCTTCTGTTATTTCTTTCAATGCTGTGGAAACAAACTCAATGATATGGTCATTAATCAATTCCCATCTGTATTCTATCACGTTTCCCACTCGTTGTGACATCATCTGTTGCATTTCAATTCTTTCTCCCTTCTCTGGTAGCTGTAAAAAGACTCCATTCTGTGAGCAGTAAATGTTAGCATTCATTTTACAAAGCAAATCTCGTCCACAAAGGTTAACTGCTGCTTTAGATGTTAATAACAAAGAGTGTTCAGTTGAAAAATAATCGCTAGTTGATTCTATTTTAACTGGTATAGACAAAGGGATTGTCTGTGGGATACCGCTTATCCCGACTGTTAATACAGACTGTCCAGACAACGGTAATGACATTGTACTCTCATCGATTGATGATTGTGTTGCCCCTGTGTCTATCATGAAAGTAACTTCTTTGTTATTTATCATTAAGTTAATTTTGGGTTCCTCTTCGGGATTTGCTGTTAATGTTTGCATAACATTCTCCAGACAGATATTTTTTTCCTGTTGGCACCTCTATGCGACATTCGTCGCCTCTTCTCCTTTGAACGGATCCGACATAGTGTAATCTGCATATGGTGGGGCGCTAGGATGGGGTTTGTGGGGCCTGCGTGAGTCTCTTTGCATATAGTCCCCTTTGTTTTCATTCTTTCTATTCTCCTTTTGACAATAGAACGCCACATGGCCCTTTTGTTGGCAAATATAACATGTTACATGGGGACACTACTGTACTCGGTGTCCGGGTTGATTGCAGTTGTAACATGTTTGTGGCCCGTTCCTCTGTGGAGGCCCGTTTCGCGTGCTCCCACCCCCACCCCTTTGGTTATTTCCCTGGGGGTAATAATTTCTAGCTGGGTAACAGTGTATTGCTTCCTCTTCTACCACCTCTGCTCGAGATACAAAGACTCCGATGTCTTTGATGACACGTTTCTTGTCGTGATGCTGTCGCTCTATATTGATGGCTGCGTTCTTAACGTTTGCAATAGGAGAGCTCTCCCAATCTAACTGGACGGCTTTCAAATGTTTTCCAACGTGTGGTAGGAGGCCGTTAACAAAATAGGATACCTGGATTGTGAGTCCCTCGTCTGCCGTTAATCCGCTGTTCGCGGCCCAAGCCGCTTTGAATTTACTGTAAAACGCATCGACTGTTTCAGACTCGTTTTGAACGCAAGTTGTGATATTTGACATGCATGCATTTCGCCTTGCCAAACCTTGTACCGCGGCTGCTATCGCAGTAATACACTGTTCCCTAGTGTTGTTTTCACTCCAGGCATCACTGCTTGGAATAGCCATTTGCGTTGAGAGGCTGTGATATTTATTGCCTAGACACCCCAACATTAGCTGTTTTATGTCTCTGGGGGTCGGGCTATAGCAATGGCATATTAAATCCAATTGTTCGATAAAACCCATTGGGTCTCTGTTGGGTTTGGGAAATTGTTCAACGAGTCCTTTTAATTCTGTTGGTGACCATGGTCGGTAAACGCTAGTGGGACAATCCTCATAGGATATGTGCTGGTCGGTTTCTCGGATCTAGTGACCATTTGTGATGGTTCCGGAGGCGTTTTAACCTTTTCTATTCTGTTCGCTGGTGGTGACGGCGTTTGCACTGCTGGTGAACTGTCCTGTGTTCTAGCAGGTCTACTGTTCCTTGATGGTCCTGCGTCTACAATTTCTCCCTCGTCTGGGTTCCTATCTAAAACCACACGTGCGTGTCTGTTAAACGTTACTCTTGTGGACACGTCATCGTCTGAATCGTCCTCTACCACGCACGCGGTCAGGCTTGGATATAGGCCTTTAACATTTTTGATATTGGGCCTTTGGTTACTTTCTCTGTCTTTTCCGTTGTCAAGCGTTTCGGTTTGAGACTGCATTATAATAATTTTTTCCGCCTCTTCTTTTAAACGTGTCATATTTCTCAAATCAATTTCACATTGCCACAAAACCAATGCATGTTCGATACGACTTTGTTTTCTCACGGTAAACGACCTGGCACGTTCACGGAAACTTTCGCATACGCCCCTAAGTTTCCCGTTATAAAAACACCCTAGGACTGGCCAGTTGTTTTTTGTCCATTTTGACCATAATCCCAAATATTTTCCAGCTATAGGTCCATATTTTGTTAGCATGAAGTCGCACGGAGAGTTGCCGGTAACGTCATTTTTGCTCAGTGAACGCCCCATGATACCAGCTATATGCTCCGCGTTGCCGTCGACGTAACGTCCCTGATATGATCACCCGTGTTGCCAAACTGGTATGACTGGTAAACAGTGAGGAGGAGAGAGAGAGAGAGCAGGAGAGAGAGATATAGACAAACAGATATAGATAAATAGAACAAATGCCCTGTTTTTTGTTATAACTAAATAATTGCATATAAGGTGGAGACCAGACACTCAATCTTATATACTTGGTATCTTAATTATAACTTATTAACTGTAGCAATCTATATTGTTCTAGAGAACCAACTGGGCATTCATTCAAGTCAAAGTTAATTAGTCAGGGCTGATTCTAAGATATATGTATTTCAGTTGTATACTGCTATAACTAATTTAGATGTTGAATCATTATACATATTATCCCAATTACTTTATGTATCGTTGTCACTATGTAATTTATAGTGCCGTTATCATTACTTATCGTGAAACTGGAAGTGGGACCAAAACTACAATTCCCAACCGGAAATCACTTTCCTAGGATGTCGCAAGAGTTGCACCCCAATGTTATTCTCTGTATAAAGTTAACTCGTCTCCCAATGCTTGGCGCGATATCAGCCGGTTCGTTCTTAACTCAATAAAGCACCTCGGCGGGTTCTAATACTGTGCACATACAAACGAGACTCAAACAGACAAACAAATGAAAATACATAAAAGTTAACGTGTGTATATACCTGGTCTGTATTGGATCGCTGTTCGTTTAATCGACCAGCACCCTGCTGCGATAAGGCTTGATTACCCTCGATATACATTATACACCGTTATTAACGCATAACGACCGAACCTGAACCTCGAAATTTAACAGCGCTATATTGGATTATATATACCGTTTAATCACACTCTCGGTCTCTTCAACCCGCGACTAATGTCCCGTTTAATGTACATTCACGTACTACCGGGACATCGCTAGTCACCTTCCCGCTATCTGTATGATCAATTGGTTCATTTAATCCGAATACATCGTTTTCAGGAATGGAAGAGGTTGTGAGCTTAGTTTGAGGTTGAAACCATGAATATTATGACGTTACTCTGGTAAATCTAATTATGATTCTATCAGCTTCTCGGTCCTACTTCCCGCCTCTTTGCAGAAGAATCACAGAACAGTTTCTAAGAGAGTAGCGTTTTCCAATGATATCACGTCTAATAAGCCCACGTATCTTCTTTTGTTGCCTATATTTCAGTCTGCATTAGCTAGACTTGGGTTAGCAAACCAACAACCTTTACGGTGTGCCTTAGATTTTGGTCGGCACCAGCTCGACCAGGAATAGCACTTCAACCTAGCAAATCCTATCAGAACCTCCTGATAAGGACCGGAGTACACGCGCGTTTCCCCCGTAACGAATCCCAATACAGCCCAGATATTCAATACACGCTATTCTATTGTCCAGCCATAGTCTCGAATATTAAAACACACTGTAAATGCTCACCTTGTGTAGAGAGAAGTGGGGATCACACCAATGTGTTCCAGATACCGGCCGGCCTAAACTATTCCTTTTCTCTCTACACCTGAGAACAGATCAGTCTGCACAAAACTCGAAGTTCGCGACGCCAAATTGTAGGATAATAATAGTATTCATATAGGAATAGAGTCAAATGATTTGCTCACTCAGAGGGTCCAGATAATAAGATTTATTAACCAGATCAATCAAATCATTACAACAATAGAGAATATGGCTGGAGATCTTACCTAAACAGACCAGCTCCGTCAGTCAGGTAAAAAGATCCCGCTTCCCAGTTGGGGGAGCAGTTAAGTACCAGGTGAACAATGGAGGAAGGGAGGGGGCGTAGTTTATACATAGGTTAAGAGGTATTGGCAATATATATTCCACAGAATAATTTCTGTTTATCCATCAATTCTTTCACATTTTCCATAGAGACATAGTCCTCATCATGATTAGAGATGTTTTGTCTTGTTTTGGTCTTGCGAGGGGACATGCTTACCCGCTGTAGAAGTTGGTATGTGGATTTTGACAATGGATAAAAGACAGTCAGGTAGGTTGGATGGTGGTAGAACAGTAGGCCCGGATTGTTAATCCATCAAAAATCTCTTTCAGTGTTAATCATCCACACTTCAGCAACTCTTCTCTATATATGACTTTAAAATATGATGAAAATAGCTTTGTATGCTTTGTAAAAAGTATTTAAAAGAGTCCAGAATCACAATAAAACATTAGCATGGCTTGTAGCCAAAAATTGCATGCTGCTGCTAGACAGGAAACAGGGCGTGTCGTGTGGAGGTGAAAGGGTTAACCTTCTGTAGTGTGGTAGTGAAAGGGTTAACCTTCTGTAGTGTGGTTGTGAAAGGGTTAACCTTCTGTAATGTGGTTGTGAAATGGTTAACCGTCTGTAGTGTGGTAGTGAAAAGGTTAACCTTCTGTAGTGTGGTTGTGCAAGGGTTAACCTTTTGTCATGTGGTGGTGAAAGGGTTAACACTTTGTTGTGTGGAAGTGAAAGGGTTAACCTTATGTAGTGTGGTTGTGAACGGGTTAACCATTTGTTGTGTGGTGGTGAAAGGGTTAACCGTATGTAGTGTGGTAGTGAAAGGGTTAACCCTTTGTTGTGTGGTGGTGAAAGGGTTAACCTTATGTAGTGTCGCAGTGAAAGGGTTAACCCTTTGGTAGTGTCGCAGTGAAAGGGTTAACCCTTTGTCGTGTGGAGGTGAACGGGTTAACCTTCTGTAGTGTGGTTGTGAAAGGGTTAACCCTTTGTCCTGTGGTGGTGAAAGGGTTAACCGTATGTAGTGTGGTAGTGAAAGGGTTAACCGTCTGTAGTGTCGCAGTGAAAGGGTTAACCCGTTGGTAGTGTGGTTGTGAAAGGGTTAACCCTTTGTCGTGTGGAGGTGAAAGGGTTAACCTTCTGTAGTGTGGTTGTGAAAGGGTTAACCATTTGTCATGTGGTGGTGAAAGGGTTAACCGTCTGTAGTGTGGTAGTGAAAGGGTTAACCTTCTGTATTGTCGCAGTGAAAGGGTTAACCCTTTGGTAGTGTGGTAGTGAAAGTGTTAACCTTCTGTATTGTCGCAGTGAAAGGGGCAACCCTTTGGTAGTGTGGTAGTGAAAGGGTTAAGATAAGATAAGATATTCCTTTATTGATCCCCTTAGGGAAATTCAGGCATCGTAGCAGCATGGGGGAGGGGGGAGGGGAGGTACAGGTATGGGCAGGGTAATAATAGAAGACATAAAGACAGGCAATACAATTATAGTACAGTAGAAAAGTAAAAATAGGCAAACAATATAATTAACTCTGAATATACACAATATGAGCAAGTAGGCAGTATAATCAAAGGTGCAGATGAGGGTCTGTGTGTATCAGTTATATTTGACACATTACGATAAATATGGTTACAATAAACACTAGAATATAAATGTATACTATGTGTAACTGAGGGGTTACAAAACCCTGACTGTATTAAAGATTGTGATAGATTAAACCACTACTACATATTATTATTATTATTATTATTATTACTTGCCAGACAGTACAGTTATTATGGCAGACACTCAAATAGACGGCACGGTGACAAAGAGATATCATTTACAGTATTTTATTATTATGCAGAAGATACAACTGATAATTACTGGGTCGCTCTTTTATGGCGAATGATATTAGAAAGTCAGAGAGTAGCAAAGTCAGTGGGAATGAATAATTCCTAGGCTAAGTATACTAGACCGGACGCCGCATGGCGTGAGATGGCAATATAGTGGGCAAACAAGGGTATAGCTGGAGACTGGTGATATCCTCCCACATAGTTGTAAGCTCCAGAGGAATGAAGAATATACGGATACTCAGGCTGGTCACTTGAAGAAAGGGGTTCTCATACGGATCCGGTCTTTATAATCCAAGTGCTCGGTAGCAAGGTAATAGCTGTAATCCAATGCCCGATAGCAATGATGATAGCTTCGTCCCAGAAGCTAGCCGGATGTAGAATCTTCAGGGTAGTTAAATCCAAACGACAATGGTATTAACGATGCTCTTCTCCACGGTACGACGTTTCCACAAGTCACTATAATCCACCAATAATGGTTCTACAATATCGCCGCGGTAGGTTCCAATGCTCACATGTCCAATAGTTCTGCTGCTAGGTCCACCTCGTGTTCTGGCACTAATTACTTTAAGTCCACACACACTTGCTAAGGTTCACGCTAGTTACTAAACGAACGAACTGCTTGTTAATGCTGCACACCGAACGAACTGCTGTAATACGATTCACACTAAATGACGACTCTTTACTTCACGTTAAGTTAGGTCGAACTTGACTCTGCTACTAGACGAACTGGGTTAACGTTACTTCGTTAACTGTAATGACGAACTGCACAATACGTTAGGTTCAACTACTGCTGTTGCATTACTTCGGACGAACTGCTACTGTTTGCGCCTTCCACAATATATATACTTAGAGGGCTTTCTAGTGCGCAGCCGAAGCTCTTGTCTGGAATCAATGCACTGGCCCCAGGCATGTCTCAACTTGTCCAGACTCGTCTTTGAACTTGTCTGAGGGGCACAATTTTTGGCGCCGCCAACGTCAAGGGCATTATCCAATGAGGAAAGCGAATAATGCTATGATTCAAACGGAGGCTTAAAGGGATATAGCTTATATATATAAATAATATACAAGTTATATAAAACAATAAAACGTAGATTCTCAGTGTTAATCTGGCCCTTCAGAATAGCCACCTCCTAATTAGTCCGCACCTAATTAGTAAAGGGAGCCCAGATTAATATTAGGGTCCAGTCAACTTCTCCATACTTTGTTGTGAGGAGTCGGAGCACTCTACAAAGTCAGTGGGTCATGGTCGTCATCAGGGGGGTCAGGGAACTCCGGCAGCTCTATCAACTTCACCACAGGTCGGGTGTAAGTCCGCCCTTGGACTATGACTTCTGCCGCTCTGACCTTCCCATCGGCACCAGTAATCACTCTGCTCACGCGGTCGGCCGGCCACGTAGCTCGGTGTAGTGACTGGTCTATTATCATGACGACTGTGTCCACCTTCAGGTTGTCCCTGTCCTTTACCCACTTCTGACGGGCTTGGAGGGATGGTAGATAATGGAGGAGGAAGCGGGTCCAAAACTGGTCGGCCAGTACTTGGCTATGTCTCCACATTCTCCGGCCGTTCATCTCATCTTGTCTGTACACCGCCTGTGGAAGGGCAGGGTCCAGCCGCGCCATCAAGAGATAGTTTGGGGTGACTGGGTCGACGTCTGCTACATCACTTGAGATGTAACCGAGGGGCTTAGAGTTCAAGACGCCCTCGATCTCCGTGAGGACTGTCATCAGGACTACCTCAACCACGGTCTGGGCCCCAAGTACGGTGTACATAGCAGTCTTTATAGAACGGACTTCTCTCTCCCAGGTTCCCCCGAAATGAGGGGCGTTCGGGGGGTTGAACTGGAATGTGATCTGAGCGGGAGCGAGGCGGGTCTTAAGTTCTTCACCCATAGCCAGGAAGCTCTCTCTCAGTTCTGTGTCTCCTCCTCTGAAGTTTGTCCCTTGGTCGGACAACAACACGGATGGGGTTCCTCTCCGGGCTTGGAATCTCCGGAAGGACATGAGGAATGAGTCCGTACTCATGGTTTGGAGGATTTCAATATGAACAGCTCGGGTGGTCATACACTTGTACACAATGCCCCACCTCTTCTCTGTCCCTCTTCCTTTCTTGACGTTGAATGGGCCGAAGCAGTCCACGCCCGTGGAATGGAAGGCCCTCTCGCCGAGTCGGAGGCGGCAGGGAGGCAGGTCGGCCATCATCGGGATACTAGGCTGTGCTCTCCACTTGCGACAGGTTAGGCAAGTCCGTTGGAAGCGACGTACTGCTTCTCTCCCTTGGAGTATCCAGAAGCGTCGTCGGATCTCAGCGAAGACTCTCTCGGCCCCCGCGTGGTGCACCACCTCGTCGTACTTCTGGATGATCAGCTCGGTTATCTTGTGTCGGCTGTTGAGGACGATGGGATGCTTAGCATCGTCAGTCACGTCCGGGGCCCGTCTCAATCGACCACCCACCCTGATGAGGTGCTGGGCGTCGAGCTCTGGGGCCAAGGTGAGAAGTCGGCTGTCTGAGGGGACTGGCTTTTCCCCTGTCAGGCAGTCTAGTTCTTCTGGGAATGAGTCTCTTTGGGCTCTCCTTAGCAGAAGAAGTTCGGCTTCTTTGTAGTTCGATGCGTCAAGGTCTGTGGTGGGGGGAACCTCAGGGTGGTGCCACAAGAATGTCCTTTTCTGAGCACTCTCAAGAGTTAAGCAGTCGTCTAGCCCGCAGACTTCTTGATCTCTGATTCATCTTGACTCGCCTCCCGTGGTGTGGGGGTAGGCCACTTCTCCTCCGGGAGCTTGAGGAACTCAGGACCGTCACTGTAAGGGTTAGGACGTGTGAGGTCGTCTAAGGACATCCCCCGTGTGATGACATCCGCTGGGTTCTGCTTGGTGTCAACGTATCTTCAACATGCTGCTCCTACTAGGTCTTGGATCTCGGTGACTCGGACTCCGACGAAAACCTTGTACTGACAGGAGTCGGACTGGATCCAAGTGAGCACAGTCATAGAGTCTGACCACAGGATTGTCTCTCGCACCGTTATGGTGAGTTCACTTTGTATCAGCGTGGCGAGTTGCGCGCCTACCAGAGTTGCACAGAGCTCTAGACGCGGGATCGACTGCTGCTTGCGGGGAGCTATCCTCGAGCGGGCCAGGACGAAGGCTACATGTACTTCTCCTCCCTCTTCTCGGGCTCTCAGGTAAGCCACCGATCCGTAAGCCACTTCAGAGGCGTCACTGAAGACATGCAGGTCTATCTGACACGTCTCCAGCCGCACTGTAGGGGGGAAGTAGCTCCGTTGAATGTTCACATCTTGGAGTGAGTCGAGTTCTCCCTCCCATTCTCTCCAGGTGGAAGCCAGGTGCTCGGGTATGGGGTCGTCCCAGCCCTGCTCCTTGTCCCACAGTTCTCGCACCAGCATCTTCGCCCGAGTGGTGTAAGGTAGGATACACCCCAGCGGGTCGTATTGGCTTGCGAGTGTTCTGTATACACTCCGCCTAGTGGTCGGTAGAGTGGTCGACCTTCCCTGATCCGTGGTCAGGGGTGTGTGCTTGTAATGGAGCGAGTCTGTTTTGAAACGCCAGACGAGGCCCAATGTCATTTCCTGTGCTTCACCTGGGGTGGTCGCCATCCAGGTCTCGCTGCTTGCTGCATTTGTCTCTGGGGGGAGGCTGCGGAGTACTTGAGGGTCACTGCTGGCCCATTGCCTGAGGTCGAATCCACCTTTGACCAGGGAGGCTCGTAGCTTCAGTAAGATGCTCTCGGCTTCTTCTGGCGTAGATACGCTCTGTAGGCAGTTGTCCACGTAGAAACTCCTTTCCACGCTGTGTCTGACCTCCTCGTCGGCTCCAGGGTCTTCGGCCACGTGCTTCTGTAGCGCGAACGTGGCGCAGCATGGGCTGCATGTGGTGCCGAATGGGAGGACCTCCCATTGATAGATTGAGGGTTGTTCATCGTCGATCCTCTCTCTCCACAGGAACCGCAGCAGGGGCTTGTCTTCCTCCATCAGTCGCACTTGTAGGAACATTCCTTTGATGTCGCCGCTGATGGCTACTTTGTCCTGGCGGAAACGTAGCAGTACGCCGAGGAGGGAGGGGCCGAGTGTCGGGCCGGGCAGGAGCAAGTTATTCAGGTTCTGTAGTCCAATCTGATAACTGCAGTTAAATACGATGCGGTTCTTGCCGTTGTGGTGGACCTTGTGATGGGGCACGTACCAGGATTCAGTCGTCTGGTCTGCCTCGTGGTCGTCGATTTTCTTTATATGTCCAGCCGTGATCAGCTTGTCGATCTCGGCGCGATATATCGTTGCTTGAGGGGGGTCTTTGGCGAGACGCCGCTCGGTGTTCTGTAGATAGCCGTGTGTCACTTCCTTTGATGCGTGCAGGGTGGGCATCCCCTCCCGCCTCAAGAGTGGAGTCGCGTATCTTAGCACTCCGTCGACCTCGACCCTCTTGGTCTTCTGCTCGAGAAGAGCTATGGCGTACTTGTCTTCCTTGGAGCGAACTAGTTTACGTTCGTTCTTGAATGGCAGCGAGTCTAATGTCCATAGTCTCTCGACGTGCTGCAAGAGGGTAGTGTCTTGGTCGCTCACCTTCGTGTAGAGGCAGCGTGTGGACGTTGGTCGGTTGGAAGGCCCGGAGAGAGGGCCTTGGAGCGTCCAGCCCAGTCGGGTCTTGACCGCGGCTGGGCAGCCTCTGGGTCCGATGTGGACCGTGTCCGTTGGGACGATGAGGTCCGCGTGGTTGGAGCCTATGAGCAGGGTCGGTGTGGCGCCGTCGATGAGCGGTATAGGCAGTCGGCGTAGGTGCGCGTACTTCTCCATCAGCTGTGGGATGGGGTAGTCATAGCGTGACAGACCTATGTCGTGGCTTGTGAACGCCTTGGTGATGCTGTACCGCTTCTCGGGCTGCTCGACCGCTGCTATAGTGAATGAGACGTTTTCACCCTTTATTGTTTTTAAGTCTCGCCGAATGGTACGGATTGTCATTGTTTCCTCGGTAACCCGCAGGCCCAACTGGGTTGCGGCGGAAGCAAGGAGGAGAGTCTTTTCTGACCCGTCGTCGAGGATGGCGTAGGTGTCCAGGACCTTGTCCTCGTAGCTCAGGAGCACTCGGACCACCTTGAGGAGCACTCGGGAGCTCCCGCTCTTCGCAGGGTCTATGTATAGGACTTCTGCTCTCGAGCTGCTTTGTGGTGCGGGTCTCCGTTTGTTGCTCTCGTGTAGGACCTCCAGGTGGGCGCCGTCACACTTGCCGCACCTTTTCTTCAGGCGGCACTCAGCTGCCATGTGGCTGCGCGCGCAGCGGAAGCAGCTGCGGTTCGCTTTAATCCACTGACTCACTTCTTCGGCGGTCAACTTCTTAAAGGCGTCGCATTGAGATAGCCAGTGTTCGTGGTCGCAATATTGGCATGCGATCTTCCATTTTCCCTTCGCGGGGGGGGTGTTATGGCTCTTGTGTCGCGGCACCGACTCGGCCTGGTGCATCACGGTGACGGGCCTGCTGTTGTCTTTAAACCTTCTCGGTCCATCTTTAGGGTTAGAGCCACCCCACGCGAATGTGTCTATTCGTAGACTGCTGACCTCCCTGGCTAAGAAGTCAGCAAGGTCTAGGAGGGATTGTTCTGGGCCGTCGGGGTCACGGTGGTCTCTTTGCCGCCGAAAACGTTATTGGCGGGCTGGGGGGAGCTTCTCTAGTATCCGCTCCACGTTGGAGTTGGCGTATAACTCATACATCCCCTTCTCCTTCTGTGACCCGAGCATCCCTACCAGGGATTGTACTTTAATGGATAGGTCATCCAGGGCTCTATTGTCTTTAGCTGGGGGGAGGCGTTCAATCTCCCGTATCTCTTGAATTACATAGTCCCATGTACGTCCATAACGCACGTCGAGGGCCACCAGGGCATCAGAGTAGGGGGTCCTTGAGTTAGAATATGCCAGTGCTATGTTGTGCGCTCTGGGTACTTTAAGGTGCTTGAGGAGGATGGCATATTTGTAGGACTCGTCCTGTACTTCGGACATAATAGTCTCTAAACACATGCGTAGTTCAGTATACTGCGCTCTGTCTTCACGCGTAAAGTCTGGGAATGTGGGTGTCCCAATGTAAGATGCCATGGATGGCTGTGACACCGATGCGCGTAGGGGGAGAGGCCTCCTTGGCGAGTCTCCCCGTACGTGGGGTCGTGGGTTAGTGCTGGGTGGGAACCAGAGGCCGGGCCCCCAGGTACTGCTCCTCGGTGCTGACTGTTGATTAAACTCACCCCTGGGTTGGGTCGGGGGTTCGTAACGCAGCGTCTCGGGGCTGAGGTCGGGGCTGTACTGTTCCTCCTGGTCTGAGATGGGTTCGTGCGTGTGGGCTTGATGTCCTCCCTCGTCCTCCGCTAGGCCTTGAAGTCTCTTGGTTAGTTTCTCGGCGACGTAGGCAGGTTCTTCCCGTTGGCTGGGTCCCGTATAGATTGGTCGGGGAGGGGAAGGTGCCCTCGACCCGTGTCGTGATGATCTCCGGGAGCTCCGGGTGGAGGAGTGGGGAGTCGCCCTCTGGAGCACTTGCTCCATCATCTGCGCCTGCAGACGGTCTCTTTCCGCCTCGCGTTGCGCATTGGCGCGGTCTCTCTCCGTGTTCTCTTCAGCCTGGATGCGCCTCTCCTCCAGTCTGAAATGTTCGCGCTCACTCTGTAGGCGGTTACGCTCACTCTCTTGTTGTGCTTGGAGACGTTCTCTTTCCACTGCAGAATGTTCGCGCTCACTCTGTTGTTGCGCTTGGAGACGTTCTCTTTCCACTGCAGAATGTTCGCGCTCACTCTGTTGTTGCGCTTGGAGACGTTCTCTTTCCACTGCAGAATGTTCGCGCTCACTCTGTTGTTGCGCTTGGAGGCGGTCGCGCTCACCCTGGATGCGGTCTCTTTCGGTTGAAGCTGTCAGTGTGGCGATCAGGACTTGCGCTAGCCTCTGGTCGGTCTCGCTTGGGGATGACGCTGATGATGGTGATCTGGAGTTGACAGGGCTTGGCGTTGACCTGTTCTCTTTACGCGCTCCGAGGTCCATCTCGGAGACGCGGTACTCTTTTCTTTGGTGCGCGCCGAGGTCCATCTCGGGTGCGCGCTCTTTATCCTCTTGCGCTCCGAGGTCCATCTCGGTGGCGCTGTCTTTATCCTCTGGCGCTCCGAGGTCCATCTCGGTGGCGCTGTGGTCGTTGGGCATAGTCAAGTCATGTCCCGCTTGTCCCCCCCCGTGAGCTAAGTCAGTTGCGTTTAAACCAGCTTGGGTCTCTACTAGTGGGGCCGACAAGTCGATAAGGTTGGGCATGCTTAAACTATTAATTTTATCCGTGCTTAACGTCTTTTTAGATAAGCTAGGAGGTAGAACGACAGCGTAGTCCTCCAACTGTGGAGGGGGCTGACGTTGGCGCCTAGGGCGCGCTAGTTTGGGGGAGCCGTTTGGAGAGTGTCCGCCGCTGGCCATATTACTATTAATATGATTAGTATTACTGATACCCTCTGGCTCGAAGGACCAATTGTAACTGAGGGGTTACAAAACCCTGACTGTATTAAAGATTGTGATAGATTAAACCACTACTACATATTATTATTATTATTATTACTTGCCAGACAGTACAGTTATTATGGCAGACACTCAAATAGACGGCACGGTGACAAAGAGATATCATTTACAGTATTTTATTATTATGCAGAAGATACAACTGATAATTACTGGGTCGCTCTTTTATGGCGAATGATATTAGAATTTAGAAAGTCAGAGAGTAGCAAAGTCAGTGGGAATGAATAATTCCTAGGCTAAGTATACTAGACCGGACGCCGCATGGCGTGAGATGGCAATATAGTGGGCAAACGAGGGTATAGCTGGAGACTGGTGATATCCTCCCACAGAGTTGTAAGCTCCAGAGGAATGAAGAATATACGGATACTCAGGCTGGTCACTTGAAGAAAGGGGTTCTCATACGGATCCGGTCTTTATAATCCAAATGCTCGGTAGCAAGGTAATAGCTGTAATCCAATGCCCGATAGCAATGATGATAGCCAGCCAGCTTCGTCCCCGAAGCTAGCCCGATGTAGAATATTCAGGGTAGTTAAATCCAAACGACAATGGTATTAACGATGCTCTTCTCCACGGTACGACGTTTCCACAAGTCACTATAATCCACCAATAATGGTTCTACAATATCGCCGCGGTAGGTTCCAATGCTCACATGTCCAATAGTTCTGCTGCTAGGTCCACCTCGTGTTCTGGCACTAATTACTTTAAGTCCACACACACTTGCTAAGGTTCACGCTAGTTACTAAACGAACGAACTGCTTGTTAATGCTGCACACCGAACGAACTGCTGTAATACGATTCACACTAAATGACGACTCTTTACTTCACGTTAAGTTAGGTCGAACTTGACTCTGCTACTAGACGAACTGGGTTAACGTTACTGCGTTAACTGTAATGACGAACTGCACAATACGTTAGGTTCAACTACTGCTGTTGCATTACTTCGGACGAACTGCTACTGTTTGCGCCTTCCACAATATATATACTTAGAGGGCTTTCTAGTGCGCAGCCGAAGCTCTTGTCTGGAATCAATGCGCTGGCCCCAGGCATGTCTCAACTTGTCCAGACTCGTCTTTGAACTTGTCTGAGGGGCGCGATTCTTGGCGCCGCCAACGTCAAGGGCATTATCCAATGAGGAAAGCGAATAATGCTATGATTCAAACGGAGGCTTAAAGGGATATAGCTTATATATATAAATAATATACAAGTTATATAAAACAATAAAACGTAGATTCTCAGTGTTAATCTGGCCCTTCAGAACACTATGAGTAAGTAAAGTATACAGTATACACACAGGTGCAGTATACATAAGGTACCCTAATCGGCGTGATATATGTCATACGTTATACGCTCTAGTCCATGCAGTTTAGGTGGTAAGAGTCAGACACACTTAGTGATCAGACATTCCTACTAGCTCTCGAGTTCTGCTGCCGTTAGTTCTCCGGCTGCTGGCAGTGGCCCCTGCCCACTTGTTGATGAGCCTGATGGCCGCCGGTACGAAGGACTGGCCGAGGCGTTTTGGCGGTTAGTGGTTCACCCCCCTACGTTGTTCCACATTAGGCCACAGACCCCCACTGGATAAGATCCTTCCTCAGGGTCCCCCGTCTGACAAGTGTTGTGAGATATGACCATGTTTTCCAGAATCCTACAGCAGAGATACCAGTCATTGTATCCCTACACTGGCTCCCGGTAAAACAACGCATACATTTCAAAATCCTCATGTTCACATACAAAGCCATAAACGGTCTCGCCCCAGCCTACATAAAATAACTCCTGGTCCAATCAACCAGCTCCAGATCCCTCAGATCAAACATCCAAATCGGCCTAAAAATCCCCCACACAAGACTGGTGACAAAGGGAAACCGGGCTTTCGCAGTCGCAGCACCGACCCCCTGGAACAAGCTCCCACTCAACTTGAAATATGCAAGCACTCTACGGACCTTTAAGGCCATGCTCCACCTTTTCGCCATAAACAATCCATGAGCTAGTTTTTGTATTGTTGTATGTGTGGTGTATTATGTCTGTCTGTTCTCTATCTGCTTGGTTGGACTGCATGTATTCTTTTGCTGTTTTCGTATTGTTCCTGTCTTTTTTGTTTCTCTTTTCACACACACACACAGAGCTCCCTCCCCGGGCCCCTGTCCTATAAGGTATTGGCTTGTGTTGCTACACGGACACATTTGTATGTTGCACCATGGTACTTCCTGGCTTACAGAGACTAGTAAACAAACACTCCGTCTCTTATTATATGTGAACTAAAGAGTACAAGGTTTACACAACAGCCCCCACCTGCTGTTTTATTGTATTTGTACCTGTACTATCCGCTGTCAGCTGTTTATATCTCTTTGTGAGCTTGATTAAATAGCGTTAGCTCATGTTAGCTAGCGTTAGCTAGCGTTAGCTAGCGTTAGCTCCGCGGCTAATTTTAGCTCACCCTGAACTAAATCAATGACTAGGTTCTAAAGCATTCAAGTAGTTTTCACTGCACATAGAAGTAGCCAAACAGCGGGAGCATTTCGGGAGCATATTACCAAAACCCAGGCAATTTCGAGCCCTTAAGGAATCAAATAGAGTCTGCCATGGCTACATGCTAACGCTAACTTTATTGCGCAACTGTAGGAAAAACCTGGCAGCGATAAGGGAATCGAAAGTCACGGGAGCCACACGGTTCCAGGCATCGGCCAATTAGGAACCGGTTCCCCAGCGGGAACAAGAGGTTGGCTTGCTTGTTTGGCACGGGGGGCAGACACAGAACACCCACCTCCAAACGCCATTAAATATTGTTTCAAATAAAAAGCGACATACTATTATTTTGTCATGTTTCCAAACAAGATTGGCCACAACGGAATGCTTTCTACTTCAATTTGTTGGTTAGAATAGATTACCTCGCTCCGTTGAAACTTCACTGAGCTCCACACACAGACATGATAATAATAATAACAACAATAATAATAATAATAGCTTCATTTTATATAGCGCCTTTCAAGAGACCCATGCAAGGTCGCTTTACATAGATGGGGGGGGGGGGGAATAACAAAGTAATAAACATAGTGGACAGACTATGTAAATATGATGATGGGATTCAAGTTCACGTTTTTATTGATCACATAGGCATGCTGTCAGAGTATATATTGAAATTCTTTATTCGGAATAATAAATCATGTTTGTCATAATCAAACATTCTAGAACATTTGTCGTCACAGATCATGTCATAAATAGAACATAGGCTACATGGCATGGTCCATCGTGATATTGTAGACTGTTATTACTGTACCACCCATTGTGACAACAGCCTTGTGAGCTCCCGCACACAAACATGATGGAATTCAAGTTCATGTTTGTATTGATCACATAGGCAGGCTACACATGGCATATAGGCTACATCAGGGCTATTCAACTGGCGGCCCGCGGGCCAGATCCGGCCCGCGGGATGATTCTGACCGGCCCGCCAAACATTACATGATAATAAAAAAAAAAAAAAAAAAAAAAAATTAAATTTTTTTTTATATATTTTTTTTTATTTATTTTTTTTTACTTTTTTCTTTTCATGTCAACGTTAACCGGTTCCCCAGCGGGAACAAGAGGTTGGCTTGCTTGTTTCGCACGGGGGGCAGACACAGAACACCCACCTCCAAACGCCATTAAATATTGTTTCAAATAAAAAGCGACATACTATTATTTTGTCATGTTTCCAAACAAGATTGGCCACAACGGAATGCTTTCTACTTCAATTTGTTGGTTAGAATAGATTACCTCGCTCCGTTGAAACTTCACTGAGCTCCACACACAGACATGATAATAATAATAACAACAATAATAATAATAATAGCTTCATTTTATATAGCGCCTTTCAAGAGACCCATGCAAGGTCGCTTTACATAGATGGGGGGGGGGGGAATAACAAAGTAATAAACATAGTGGACAGACTATGTAAATATGATGATGGGATTCAAGTTCACGTTTTTATTGATCACATAGGCATGCTGTCAGAGTATATATTGAAATTCTTTATTCGGAATAATAAATCATGTTTGTCATAATCAAACATTCTAGAACATTTGTCGTCACAGATCATGTCATAAATAGAACATAGGCTACATGGCATGGTCCATCGTGATATTGTAGACTGTTATTACTGTACCACCCATTGTGACAACAGCCTTGTGAGCTCCCGCACACAAACATGATGGAATTCAAGTTCATGTTTGTATTGATCACATAGGCAGGCTACACATGGTGTATAGGCTACATCAGGGCTATTCAACTGGCGGCCCGCGGGCCAGATCCGGCCCGCGGGATGATTCTGACCGGCCCGCCAAACATTACATGATAATAAAAAAAAAAAAAAAAAAAAAAAATGTAAATTTTTTTTTATATATTTTTTTTTATTTTTATTTTTTTACTTTTTTCTTTTCATGTCAACGTTAACACGCACAATTGAGCCAAAAGTCACTCAATTAATGACAGATTTCATTGATAAATTGAGGGAAAACTTTGCAAGTCGATTTGATGAATTTGACATGTCCAGAGAATTGATGCATTTTGTGAGCAACCCATTTGCCAATGTAGCTGCTATTTCCACAAAAGGACAAGAGTTCCTTGCATCACTTCACATTGATGAAGGTCTCCTGCAACTTGAAATAATTGACATGCAAGCATCATCTGCTCTGAAGCAGGCACTTGAGAATGAATCCACCACAACATTTTGGATAAAGTGTATTCATGTCAAGACATTCCCCAAAATAAAAACACTGGCAATATCTGTGCTAACAATGTTTGGCTCAACATACACCTGTGAATCCAGTTTCTCTCACATGAATGCCATTAAAACAAGCAACGTGCCTCCAAATGAGCATTTGCATCACTGTTTGCGGGTAGCCCTCACTTCCTATGAACCCTCTTTCTCTGCCATTGCCCAGTCAAAGAAGTGCAATCGCTCTCATTAGATGTGTGTATGTAGGCTAGGCCTGTCTGCCCCCCACCCCCCTGATGTTTGAGAGTTAAGAGTGGACAATAAGTGCTAATAAGATGCTGTGATTTGCTGTTGTTGCACAGACATGAAGCACTTTTTCATAAGCTCAGCTGCACTATAAATGTGTTTTTTGTTCAAGTGTTGATGTTAGAATGTTGCACATCATGCACTTGTTTGTTTTTTATTTTATTTTTATATTGAAATGTTGAAGAGGAGATGTTGCAGTTGTTGCACAGTCATAAATGAAGCACTTTCTGCAGGAGATGTTGCAGATGTGGCACATAAATGAAGCACTTTTTTTGAAAAGTTTACTACTTTTGCAATGTAGTTAAATAAAAGTTGTGAAAATGTTGTTGCGTGTTGTGTCAAGTGTACATATATTCATAGCACAGGGAGGCGCCGTGGCAGTCCGGCCCCTGGCCCCTTGGGTTTCTGACAATGTGGCCCCCTGAACAATTTAGTTGAATAGCCCTGGGCTACATCATACATGGCAGTGAGATTCATTGTTCTTGTATATGCTCTCGTATTATTGTTTATATAGGCTACCCAATACTGACATCAAAATAGATTGTATGCCTCTAGAAATCATATGCAGCAGGTAGAAAATTGACGGAAAATCCGTCGCGATTTGGAATAAAATTGAGGAGAACTTTAATCCCTGGGTATTAATCGAACAAAACCGAAAAAGGCAGTCATATTCCAGCACGGTCTTTATTAGTGTTTGCGCTGCCCAGGCAGCAATGGTTAATAGATATCATATCCGACATACACGTCTGTCAGCCTGTCACATATTTCTCCATAACACGCTTCCCTCGGCTTAGTCCATTTTTCCACATTTCATGGGGGTGTTCCATTACCGTATATGGTTAATCGGGGCGGTTTTGGTATGCAAATACGTGAAAGTGTGCACGCGCCTCAGCGTAGGAGCAAGGTGATATTTATCATGACAGGTGTGCGTAGGACCTGTGTACGCACGTGTGATAAATCCCGTTTTTTTGTGCGTGCACACATTCTAAATTCTGTGCTTACGTGTGGAAATAGAACATTTTCTAAGAAAACTTGATAAATGAGGGCCCTGGTCTGTAAAGGTACAGGGGGAAAATGTGGATAATGATTGTCATAATGATGGATGAGGTTATGGATGATACAAGTAATGAAGTAATCTTCAGCGGTTGTGTGAATTACGTTATATAGAGAGTGGTCTAGTTCAGAGTTTCTCTCTCTCACCATCCTCTCCTCTACTTCCACCCCCCTCCCCTCAGACACACAAATACACACATACACATACACACAGATACACGCACACACACACACACACACACACACACACACACACACACACACACACACACACACACACACACACACACACACACACACACACACACACACACACACACACACACACACAGTTTTTGGTCTTGGGGATTATGGTTGTGCCTTTTTTTTCTTGGAGACCAGCAAGCAATAACATTCAGGTCTCACTTCCATTAAGACGGACACTAGAAAACAGACTATTTCTGCAGATAACTAGCCCTGGAACAGCTTCCATTAAAACTAACACTAGAAAACATACTATTTCAGCAGATAACTAGCCGTGGAACAGCTTCCATTAAAACGGACACTAGAAAACGTAGTTATATGAGTATAGCGAGCGCTCTGCTCTTAGTGGAACTATCCCTTTATCCAATCTAATAATGAATAATTGTCTCCACATGCACAC
Source organism: Notolepis coatsorum (assembly GCF_963971535.1). Taxonomy (NCBI): domain Eukaryota; kingdom Metazoa; phylum Chordata; class Actinopteri; order Aulopiformes; family Paralepididae; genus Notolepis; species Notolepis coatsorum. Next base: position 192,130,498 of record NC_140168.1, read on the forward strand.
ACCCATCCGCCTGGCCACACCCACATCCGCTCCTCTACATAAGCGGGGTCGTGGCCACACCATCAGCTCCTATAACTCGACCTGCGCCTGGAGCACTGCGGACTAGACAGGCGCCTAAAGGGTCTACTGTGAGAACAGTATCCCGGCGGAAGGGGCGTTCGGTATGCTTCAAGTCAAGTCAAGTTAAGAGTTTTATTTGTCACGGCATACAAGTATACAATGAAATGCGGGTGGTCTTGCCCGCAACGATGTGCAATACAGTAGTAACAATAATAGAATCCAATAAACAACATTGTGCAATAAACAGTAACATAGTAGGGCATATCGGTATTTGTACATAAGTTATTTACAGAGCATGGAGGACATGCTAGGTCCTGTGTTAGTGCATACACTGTTAGCTACGGATGAGGCACTGGGTCTTTCTGTACATTGCTATTTTATACAATCTCAGGTTATACTATACTATTTTTAAAGTGACCTTTCCTTAGTGGCCATAAGTGTGTGCGTGTGCAGCATGAGTGTGTGCTTGCTCATGTTAAAGTGACTGCTAGTGTGTGAGCATGTATAGTGTATGTGTCGTGTGCAGGGCCGCCTGGGAGAAATGCCAGGCCCTGTGCAAGATTTAAACGCGAGCCCCCCCCCCCCCCCCCCCCCCCCCAAAAGGTAAAAAAAAAAGAAAAAAAAATATATATATATATAATATTTTCCTTTTTTTCTTTTTTTCATACAGTCAACATATTCTTAAATAATAGCGCTGCCCGAGGCTGGGCATGATACAGTCAACATATAGCAAGAGAGAGAGCGAGAGAGAGCTCCCGTTCTACAGTCAATATACAGTGTACAGAGAGAGAGAGAGAGAGAGAGAGAGACACATTGGAAAGAAATTGAAATGCTATTTGGCCCTAAACAGAGAGTACACAGTGGCAGAATACCTGAGCACTGTGACTGAAGATCCTTGACTAGGTACAGACTCAGCGAGCACAGCCTAGCCATCGAGAAAGGCCGCCATAGGCAGACTGTGTGTGTTAGAAAGAGAGAGAGAGAGAGAGCATGTGTGTTTGTCATGTGTGTGTGTGTTAGAGAGAGAGCATGTATGAGAGAGATAAGCAAAGATGAGCCCCTAAAGGATATTCAACTTTTAATGGAAGAACAAAACAGAAGGAAAAGATAACTTCACAAAGGCAACATGAATATACATAGATCCAAAAGGACAAAGATCAACACTTAAATCCAAAGAGAAGAGGGTCTATACCAGAGAAAACAAAGCAGCAAGGAGCCAATGGCCGACATCAGCTAAATAGGCTAGCCAGGTACTGACACCAGGCCACACACAGCTTTGGCCAACGGCCCAACGCTACCCAAGCTACACAAATGACCAAGACAATTCACACACAGCACATGTCGTATCTCCAAATGTTGTGAAGTAACATATGTTTTGCCTGGAAAAAAACATCGTTATTAACAAAACATTCGGGAGGGGAAGGAAGGAAGAGTGGGGTAATGTCATGACATTTTCATTCATCTTACCTGCACCAAGGAACGCAGGGCGAAAGGCCGCAACACAGGTCTCCACCTTGACGAAAGGCCTCTCGCTGGCGGGACAAAAAGAAGCTATGGCCGGAGCCTTGTCATGGTGCAGGCCCGACTACATCTTCTGTCAAAGATGATGTCGTAGTCAGAGTGCCAGAACTCCCTGCTATTCTCACGGCTAATGTCAATGGTCGTAGCACAAGCTAACAGCTAACTCTAGGCTAACTGATAGCATCAAACTAACATTCCCAGCCGAGCGCAGCCGGCAGCTAACGTCGTAGCTAAACAGCTAACTGGCTAACAGTTAGCTCAACCCGGCTATCGCTAACCATTAGCTAACGCAGAAGCAAGCTATGCGGCTACCACTGAAAAACTGTACAACGTGAGAAAAGCAATACAGGTGCTGACACCAGGCCACACACCGTTAGCTACTAGTACTACAACAGCTAGTCGGCCAGTTTGGCTCCAGAGAGAGAGAGAGAGAGATATCCACGGCGGGAATAGAATAGAGTGCATTAAAAACTCACCAAACGTCCAAGAGGATGGAGACAACCGCGTGGAGTTGACGAAGTTCATCTGCCGAACGACCATCCTCTTCATCTTGGCTGCACGCGCTGTCTCTAGGTTAGCTAACGCTAGTTAGCCTTTAGCTAAGCTAGCTACTAGCCGACATCATCATGGCTATATCCCGACTGAACCACACTTAATATTATAACGTAGGTAATGCTAACTAGCTGTCCCTGTCTTTAGCCGGGATGGCTAGCCTGACTGAACTGTCTAACATGCAACAACTTTCATCTTCAGTCCATCTGCCGAACGATGTCCTCTTCATCTTGGCTGGCATAACCTCCAATGCTGCACGCGTGAAATAGTCAGACGCTAGTGATGGGTCGGTCATGAGCGACTCGTTCATAAGAGCCGATTCATTGCCGTGAGCGCGAGTCTAATCGCTCACGTCTGGCAATGAGTCGGTTCACGATCCCCCCCCCCGGCACGCACACAGACACACACAATGAACTCAACAGACGCTACCTGGCTGTAACCCCTCCCCTCATTGAAACCAATTCTGCTGCCTTCAGAGCCAGGAACGTGTCTAATGTGAAATATATAAGCATATAAGCAAAACTAGATTTTAGGTCTGTGATGAAAAAGGGCCTCGCGGGAAGGGGGGCCTCGCAAAAAAATAAAAAATAAAAAAAATAAAAACCACCATGCTGTGCACCATGTCGTAACCTCCACAAACCCGACCCCTCCAGCGGGGTCGAGGTTCAAGAGAAGGCTGACACAATTGGCAGACATCACGAATGTGCCCTCTGGGGGCACACTCTCGGGCAGACAGGGTCAAGCCCGGCCTCAACCCGAGAGTCGACTCTGCTACCAACACACCGGGGAACCAACCACCCCCCTATGTTTAGTTTAACAGGAGGCGGTTGTTCCTTTAACCCACCATGAAAAACACAGAAACATAACTGCGCGTATAAGATAAGATAAGAGATAAGATAAGATATTCCTTTATTGATCCCCTTGGGGAAATTCAGGCATCATAGCAGCATGGGGGAAGGGGGGGGGTGGTACAGGTAGTAAAAACAACACAGGCAGTGTAAACAATTAGGTCAATTAGGTCAGTATAATTTACTATCTAACTATTCACATTATTCACAGTGTCACATAAGGTGCAGTATGCATAAGGTAGTGTTATAATTTACAATTTACTATCTACTGAGTATACATTATTCACAGTATCATTATACACAGGCTATACAGGCAGTACAAGTGTTTCAGTTTTCAAAGGGTTAACCCCAGGCCAACAGGTCGACGAGAACGAGTTTGGACCTGGGCCCGGCGGACCGGGACCTACACAGGGATGCCTAGAGGGGTTAACAGAAAAACCTCCTCGACAGCCCCCTCCCATCCCCGCCGAGCAGGGGGAGGGAGGGGTGGAAACAAATGGAGAAGGACCAGGCCCCCTAACACAGCGCAAGGTACAACACAGTATGGACCAAGCACGTCACTGTTATGGGCAACTCGTAGTGGCATACACATGACACACACATCCATGACATCAATCCCCGCGACGCCCGGGCCGACCCGGCATTTTCCCCCCGGAAAAGCACAAAGTCCTTCGGGATACCAGAACAGTAGATCTGCGCCCCGGCGGCCAATGGGTTAACTGACCTGGTCCGGCACGACCAGAACCAGTCCCGCGTCCTAGTCACGCCGCCATCCCCAGTCCTAAGAGGGGGGTAGGTACGCGCGTCGATCCAAAACATCACAGAGGGCGCCACCAAGATGCACTGCTCCTAGTGGCCCACCCCACGGGCGTGAGACCCCTCCGCCAATGTATTGATCTACCCCATCATCTCCCCCCGGAGATGTACGTGAGCCGTCGAGTCTAACCTAGTACACTGGCGCTCGGTAGAGATAAAAAATCCCCTTCCCAGCCGCCTGCATAAAAAAACGCTGTTTCTATGCCCTATGCTGTTTCACATCGAAAGCACCCAGGGCCAGCACTATGTACACGTCGAGACCCAAAAAACACATCAATGGTGAATTCTAATAAGAAAACCAGACAACGTTCCCTCCATGCTGTCTGGGACGAGCAGCAGGAAGCCGGTCAATAAGACACAGATATGGGTCTCATACGACACGTCTGAGGGTAAAACCCTGTCAACATCGCTCTTTACACAAGAGGGAAAGACAGAGAATCCCCCAGAGAGACCTCCACGTGAGTAACAATTGAAAAATATATATGTAATTATTGAGCCAAGTGACCAAAAGGCCCAATACACATTTCAATAGAGAGCAGATCAGAAAACAAACAGTTCTCAATGCATCGCATCACCCAACCCGACAATGACAGTGGTCCGTAGTACGGAGCCTGAAAAAACTCACGGAAGTCTCATGGCCAATAGAAAACGCGCCCAGTGATGTATTCCATGGCCGGGAAATCCCGTGACCCACTTATCCTAATATGGCGTGGGACCAGGGAACCCCCCCCCCTTTCCCCTCCCTGTGACGCGCTGACCCCACAGCTCGACAGGGAGACCGATGTACAGGAGGTCCAACGCCCTGGCCAATCAGTAAAAGGGGGGAGGGGTTTATCAGTTCACCCCATATGACCCCACACCCCGGATACGATGCAATAACAAGCAGCACATGACACCAGTTGTCTAGCATGGTACATGAAAAGCGCATATACCTGCTAGGGTAGAAGCTTTATTTTTACACCTTTACCAAGTAAAGAAAAAACAACAGACGTTAAAGAGAGGGTCCAAAGACCTCGGTACAATAGCTACATATGTGACCACTTCTGTAGGCTAACACTCAACCTAGTTGTGGACTCGATGCCATGTTTCCTAAACGTAACATGAATACACACAACCCCCTCAGATAATAAAAAAGGTAAAGTTCACTCGTACTACTGCAAGAAGAACGCCGTCTTTTATGATGAGAGAAGACAAAGTCTTTCGACCGAGTGCTAGTTACAGGCCTTGCTAAGCACACATATAATAGCGACCAAAAAACTATTTTCATAGAAAACTGCCCCACTCCCTAAGCAAGAACACAACCCCAACAGTAGTTGAGGGTTTTACATCGTATCCCCAATATATAGTGAATAAACACACGTTTTGTAACAAAAAATAGTCCCTCACCAGGAGGGACCTTTTATTTAATAACACAATTATATGTTGGGGGGGGGGGGCAAACAGGGGAGTCACTAGCGCCGCCTGCCGCGTGCAGAGCGCCGTTTGCCCCCTTGGGGAGCCGGCCCGGAGGGACGGTGCTGGGGAGACTCCTGGTCACGTCGATCACTACCGTTCCCTCCGGGCGTGGGATGACTGGCTGCAGCGGTCGCGGCACTCCCTCCACTCCTGGGCCCTCATGCATCAACGTGTTCTACGCACAGATCTGTGCGTAACCCGTGCGTACGATCATTTCTAAGCAAAGAGTGGGATTCATCAATTTGAACTTGAACTTGACTTCGTGCGTACATCTACGCACAGGTCAGACCTGGCGTACCTAGCTCCCAGTGGTAGAATATATTATTACAACAAGGAAATGAGCTTCTGTGCATAATAACACTGGATGTTCTGTATGAACCGTAGTTCATTATAGTTCATTGTAAGATAGCAACAGTAGTGTAATTATGGTCAAAACCCTATAAATAGCATTTGGAATAATAGATCTTTCTCTCAGAATGAATGCAGCATGGTTTATATAGCGTTATCGGAATATACGGGGTGTAGGCTACTGACTGACTGCGCTCCGCGTAGCTTGATTGATTGATTGATTGAAAAGTTTATTAACAGATTGCAGAATGGGTACAGTACAGTACAGCTCAGTACATACAATTGTTAATTGGGGATGCAGACCAACTTTCGTCCTGTTTACATCAGGGTCCCCCATTTTCAATTCATCATAAATCATAAAGCTCAACTCGTTATTATTTTGCGCACAGACCGCCGAAACACGGGAACGTTTTGATTATATTTAAAAGGCTTTACGTTAAACGAAACAAGTGGAATTTCGAAGCTGTAAGCAGAATAAGTCATATGAATATAGTGTTCTTCCCCCTTTTTACTGTATAAGAAAGAATAGAAAACGCATTGCAATGACACCATGCAGATAGTGGACAGACTATATGATGGGATTCAAGTTCGCGTTTTTGTTGCTCATAGGCATGCTGTCAGAGTATGATATCTTAATCAAACATTCTAGAACATTTGTCGTCACAGATCATGTCCTAATGGAACATAGGCTATGGCATGGATCGTGATATTGTGTGGACTGTTATTATTACTGTACGGCGGTACCACCCATTGTGACAGCAGCCTTGAGTCCCGCACACAAACATGATGGAATTCAAGTTCATGTATTGAAAGGCAGGCTACATCATACATGCAGTGAGATTCATTGTTCTTGTATATGCTCTCGTATTCAAAATAGATTGTAGTATGCCTCTAGAAATCATATGCAGCAGGTAGAAAATTGACGGGAGATCCATCGCGATTTGGAATAGAATTGAGGAGAACTTTAATCCGTGGGTATTAATCAAACAACACGGGAAAAGGCAGTCATATTCCAGCGCGGTCTTTATTAGCCGACAACAAAATAGATGCCTCTAAAAATCATATAGCCAATCGAACACAACTAATAAAGGCATTCATATTACAGCACGGTTATAATGACACACAACCAACGCCAAACAGTGGTCAACGAACGGTCTTTATTAGTATTTTGAGCTGTCCAGGCAGAATTGCAGCAATGGTCTTAGGGAGCCGTTGATATCTGACATCACCGTTTACAAGTCCGCCTTTTATTTATCCCATAAATCATAATACGCGATAGTGTCTTCTTGGTTCGACAGCAGTGAATTCTCCGTGGAGTTTCTCGGAGTCCCGCTCGGGTCGGTCCATTATTTCACATCCCATGGGGGGTGTTTCCTCATTTTCATGACCATATATGGATAATCATGCACGAGCATTGACGGTAGAACAAAGTGGTATTCATCAACACGGCAGGGCATAGAGCCTGCGTACGCACGTGTGATGAATGCCGACTTCCCTGTGCGTACACTAGTTCTACATTCCGTGCTTACGTGTGGAAGTAGGTCAAGTTCTACGTCCACGTTGATGAATGAGGGCCCTGGCCTTCTTGGCGGAAGGCCCAGCAGCGGTGATGGTGGCAACGGCCACAGGCCTCTGCCGGCGTTGCTTCCTCCGGACATTACCGGTGGCATCGGGTCGGGGGAAATGGGGCTGGAGCGCTCCTCCTCCATCTCCCTGCAGGCTGCCGTCATCTGCTGCATGGCTGAGCCGAAGAGTCCAGCATCGGAGAGGGGGGCTGTGAGCAGCGGAATCCTCCTCTGGTCCGGCACCCACGCCTGCTCCAGCCAAAGGTGGCGCTGGATGAGAGTGGCCAGGGCACGCTCCTTCCCGGCGGCTATCGCCTGCAGCTGGGTTAGGTGCAGGATGGCTCCAGCCGCCTGGGCGTGAAGGTACTATTGATGGTCATCTAGTACCGTCCCGCCCGCCATCAGCCCAGACATGTAGCGTGCCAGCTGCGCGATGTTGGAGGTCGCAACCAGGCTCTGTGTTGAGGCGATGTACACCTGGTCACTCCACGACGCCAACTGCCTAGCCGACTTCCCCTGGGGAACTGGCTTTCTTAACGGCTCCCACACCATTTCGGAGCAAAGTATGGCTGCCATCGGGCTATCAAGCCGAGGCACCCCGTCCTTTAGCCCCTGGACCAAACCCAACACCCGTGTGAGTGGCACGTAGGCGGGGGTAAGGCCAACGATGCGGGGTATTACCTGTCCCTGTGCCACGTAAGCCTCCATTGCTGGGAAGAATGGGCAGACAATGCCCGTCTCTCTCACAGGACGACGTTGCCAGAGATGACCTATCATGTCATCAGGAACAGGTGCCGGCAGTGGCTGCGGCAACGCCAAGCCATTAGCGGCTGCGGCGGCCGTCATGAGCTCGGGGAACAAGGCAAGCAACTCCCATTGCATACCTTCTTCCACGTCACTCGTGTCCCTCGCGTACGGGAGGCTGCACCGGGCGCCATCGTCCGACGCGGCAGATAGCTGGGCATCTCGTCTCGGGGGTGGAGGTTTTAACCCAGTCCCAGAGTACGATGAGAGCGAGCCGAGGCGAAGAGCTGCAACGCAAATCCTCGGCCACCAGAGGAACTGTCGGTCTTTCGGCCGACTGTCCCCTGGCGGGAGAACCAGGGCCGGAACCCGGCCACCTCACAGGAGATGGGGGCTCAACGGCCCCTCGGCCAAGCACACTCTCCTCCGGGCGCCGCCCAGGCTCACCCGGCTGCCACAACCGTGGAACCAGAGACGCGACACACGGAGGACGCCGCGATAGTGTAGCGCTGGTGGAGGGTAGCGTTGTAACCGTCTCTAGACCCTCCGACGGTGAAGACATTATCTCTTTGCTTTTTCGGAAATTTGCGAGAGAGAAAAAACAAAGATACAATGTCAACGTAGCTCCTTTCCAACAACTATTTTGGCAATAAACTTAAAGTGATGTGTTACAGACACTTTCAGTGGTGAAAATAGGGAAGGAGCTGATGGTGTGGCCACGACCCCGCTTATGTAGAGGAGCGGATGTGGGTGTGGCCAGGCGGATGGGTGTGTGCATGTGGAGAAAATTATTCATTATTAGATTGGATAAAAGGATAGTTTCACTAAGAGCAGAGCGTAAGCTATACGATCTATAACATACTATTTATACACTGCCCTACAGAAGCTAACCGCCGTATTCAAAATTTTGTTATAAGTGAAATTGAAATTCTCAACATCTGTTTCATCTTGTGACAAAGTTTCAGAGTTCAATCGTGCTTTGTTTTTAGAGAAAAAGGGTATAAAGAATTGCAGTAACTACAGAATCACTGAATAGTCTGGATAAAGAATTTCAAGGCCATTTTTCTCATGTTTCACTGTTTGCGCATTTCACTGTATACCTGTATGCCGTGACAAATAAAACTCTTGTATCTTGTATCTTGTATCTAGTTTCTGCAGGGCAGTACATTATGAGAAACGCAGTTGATATCAAGTCATATTACCCAGAACTGACCAGAACCTTCAGATCCAATTGTGAGATCCTCCGCATTCTGAGTGGCAATGTCTCGAGCCACTGAAAGACCTCTGACTCTCACGCGGATGAGTTATGGGAAAGACTTAAAGGAAAACTCCAACATTTTGGGAAATTAGCTTACCGTATTCTCCAGAGAGAGACAAGAAGATAGATACCAGTTTCCTCTCTGTGCGTTCAGTAGAAAGCTATCTGGCTGCATGTTAGCCTAGCTTAGCACAATGAATGGAAGCGGACATGACCGGGTAGCCTTCGGGAGAGGTGTTAGTTGGACAGTGGCTAGGCTACCCGGTCATGTCCGCTTCCATTCATTGTGCTAAGCTAGGCTAACATGCAGCCAGATATCTTTATGCTGAATGCACAGAGAGGAAACTGGTATCTATCTTCTTGTCTCTCTCTGGAGAAGACGGTAAGCTAATTTCCCAAAATGTTGGAGTTTTCCTTTAAGCAAGAATCATAAAAAAAGAGACTATGACAGGCACTCCAATTGGACCTTTTAATATATTGCCACACGGACGTTCCGGGGGGCGAGACAGCGCGTCCTCATCGATCGTTTCGGGCAATTCGGTAATCAAAAGACATGGGTGGCGTCCATTAAGCAGCAGGCGCCCTCCATAGATATATAACACTAGATGGCTCAAGGCGGAGTCTCCCGCGTACTTCACCGGTGGCCATCTTACGAGGGTGGAGTACTGCTTTAAGGTGATGATCTGCACAAACAAAAATACTTACAGTATGATAACTACATCTCTGACGTTTTTAACAAACCAAACGGTTGAAAATTTTGCAAGCTATTGTTATTTCAATAGTACCATGTGTAGCACCCTGAAAATATGGCTATTATTCAGAAGTGCTGACTTGCCTTTTATCTCCCCTGGTGCACCAAGACATACTAACTAGTTTCCATTAATATTCCATCGAACAATGACGCAGGCTTCTCCTTCGTCTACCGGCTGGAATATGGATTATAAACAGTATCACTGGATCATATTCACCCATCCAGTTTTCCCTGTGTGGCTAGTTGGCGGTACCAGCAGGGGGCGTGGTGGCAGGCAGAGAGCGTACGAGAGAGAGACGGGAAAGGAAGCAAGCCAATAGAGACGGAAGAGGGAGAACGGCTCTCTTCGAGTTCGGACTTGGATGTGATCAGACGTGTCTCGACGGAGCACCCGTGGTGGACCACACGGGCGAACGTAATGAACTTGAGTATATGACGGGTTATCCTAGAAGGACCCGTGATAGTGCGTGAGTATGAGAAACCGAACCCAAGGACTAACGTCCATAGGTAGCATGTTATAGTAGCAGTGTGTGCAGTATAAGTAGCATGCTGCTAACGGCTATATTGACTCCAGTGTACACCGAGCGCGAGGCACTGAAGAAGACAGTGTGGTGTAGCCAGCCACGTTGCGCAACAGTATAACCGTGTAGCAGGTGGGCTGTTTGGGACCCAGATAGTAGCTTCAGTTTAAGGTAGGGCAAGTGTATGGCTGCGCGTCAACCCAGCGCCGGCTGTCAACAACCAGCCTTCGCCGGCGTTTCGACGTCTGCTCTGCTCCGGCGGTCGACAGCCCAGCACGGGAGTTCTTCCGTCCAGCAGAGGTCGCCATCACCCAGCACACGCTCTCAGCCAGCTACTGCCCTCTGCTCCAGCCCCACTTGCTGGCGCCCGCGACGAGAGCGTGCGACGCCATCTTGCTACCTGGACGGTGGTGGCACGGCGAGTACAATCGAGCATCGATGCTCCGTATCTATTACACAGTACACAGTGTGGTGCGGCCTACGGGCGAAGCTAATGGTTGCTAACTACAGTTCATAGGGGTACCCCATAAACATTACATGCCGGCATTAGCATAGGACTTTTGTTCTGGTACAGTGGGCCCACATTTTTGATTTCCTTTGAGTGTGATAACGTGTTGGTTCTTTAATAATAATTCCCATTTAATTAACCCTTTCCCTGTGGGGAGGAGGTAGTATTCTTGCCATATAATTAAAGCCTGATAGAGGTATTATACAGGGTACTGACCCAGACGTGGGTGATGAGTCAAACACATTGAAGTATATTATCCCTGAGACTAACCCAGAGGTGGGTGTATAATATACGTGTCTACAAGGTATTGAGTTACACACGGAGCTATAGTGGGACTTCAGTCCATTCGACCACTCCTATTAAATCATTGTAACTGAACAGTACAATTAATATAAAGACTTAAATGGGGTTCTGTGTGCGTGTCCATTCCTGTGCCCAGTATTAACTCTTTTGGTGTGGGTAACGTATATATATAATTAACCCCTTCCTACCCAACTCTCCCCTTTTCATTATAAGGTTTCTAGTGGTCATCAAGGGAGGGTACTGCTTGCGGGAGGAACGAATCTATTTATGCATATCAGTCACTAGGTGTGGGAGGGTTAACGGAGGTAATCAGGGAAGTGAGAGCGAGTTGGGGAGTACTGCTGACCGCCCCGGAGAGGCGAGGAAGACCAGAGTACCAAACCAGGTTGGTAAATCCCGGGCCCCATTCACTCCCACTACCGGGCCCCAGGTTGACGCTCCAGGCCCAAAGACGAGGGTGCAGTCAGACGGAGCTCTACTGTGTCCAGCTACCTTGTGACTGCCAGCAACCGTTCCCACCAAGCAGGGATAATCCACCCTGCTACACATGCACCATAGACACATGCATGTTATGAGTGGGCGTGCTCCACCCACGCAAGATGGCCGCTATGTGGCAACGTCGGTCTCTGTTGGCTAGCAGCGCGGGTAAGCCATCTAGTGTTATATATCTATGGCACCCTCAACCTGCGCAACAGACCCCTACCAACAGGGGGAGCTCCAACAATTCCAGGCACACAACAACAACAACACAAATGATATCGCAAACTACCTGTTGTGCTGGTGGAGGGAGGCTACTGTATAATTGACCTCACCTGTGTCTTTTTGAATTTGCACGCTGAGGACGGCGTCCTCTCTCGCCCCCGAAACGTCCTTGTGGCGATAATATATTAAAAGGTCCAATTGAAGTGCCTGTCCCTCCGGACACTTTAGAGACCCGACAGCGTCCCGGTCTCTCTTTTATTATGATTCACTGCGTCGCGGATCCAGCGGCCGTTCCTCTGGGTTTTAACCTTGTTGAGTTGAGCTGCGTTCTGTCTTATTTCTCCGTTGGAGCATGGAAAAACGCACCAGAGAGAGGGTTTGTAGTGGGGGTTTTATTACCGGGTTATTAGGCTCCACGTTTGACGCGCCGGGGAGAGATGAGGGTGAACGAGAGAGAGAGAGAGAGAAGAGAGAGAGAGAGAGAGAGAGAGGAGAGAGAGAGAGAGAGAGAGAGAGAGAGAGAGAGAGAGAGAGAGAGATGAGAGAGAGAGAGAGAGAGAGAGAGAGAGAGAGCGAGAGAGAGAGAGAGAGAGAGAGAGAGAGAGAGAGAGGGAGGGGGGGAGGGAGGGGAGAGAGAGAGAGAGAGAGAGAGGGAGGGGGAGGGAGGGAGAAAGTGACAGAGAGACAGAGAGAGAGAGAGAGAGAGAGAGAGAGAGAGAGGAGAGAGAGAGAGAGAGAGAGAGAGAGAGAGAGAGAGAGAGAGAGAGAGAGCGAGAGAGAGAGAGAGAGAGAGAGAGAGAGAGAGAGAGAGAGAGACGGTGAATTATTCAAATGGAACGTGGTGCTCCCGGGGTTGTAATTGAGGTGAGAGATCACCAGGGGAGGTAATGCATTACGGGGTCGGAACGCCGGCCTACGGGCAGAGTAATCTGCCTCCATAGATATGCCTTATTTTTTTATCTGTTGCTGCTTTCCTCACCTCTCACACACACAGTCACACACACACACACACACACACACACACACACACACACACACACACACACACCACACACACTGCTGTTTTTCTGCTTGTCTCACCTATACACACACACAGAGACTGACACACGCTGGCTCTCTCTCTCTCTCTCTCTCTCTCTCTCCTCTCTCTCTCTCTCTCT
>NC_140168.1:192143809-192343979 GCF_963971535.1 Notolepis coatsorum
GCACAGTGCATACAATTAAGCCGTTTTTGTTTAATGAAATCATTTTCTATAAGACTTTTTATTGTTTTGTTTTTTTATACTGTGACTCCCATTTCAGTGATTAGCCTGCCAAAATCATTTCTATTCAACTGTATGTATTGTGAGACACTGAGATGTATTTTAAAAGTGTATGTTGCGACAGGGCTGTGTGCGCCCGCCCCGCCTGGTAGCTTTAAGGTGACTCTGAATGGATGCACAGAAACTGAAAGGGACGGGGCACAAACTGAGTAAAGATATAAGCCGTTTTATTCCTGGTCTCCTGGGGTACTTATTTTTTTCACTCTCCATCTTCAAAGTCTGAAAGGTTAAACCTCCTACACAGCTTTGTGATGTCAACACTGCTTTAGTGCATAATACTGTAACAGTAACACACTACTATAGATTAATGCAGAAGCGTCATGCCCATCCAAGCTGGGGGGGGGGGGGGGGGGCACATACTGTATGTATAATATGTAGTCATGATCATTTTATATTATGAGTCAAACGTATTCTTCTAATGATGCCATCGATCACACTTGGTCTTGGTTTCTTCCAAACAGTTCAACAGCAGGTCACGCAGCAGCACTCTGCTAGTAGGAGATGGTTGTTACAGCAAGTGGTCTGATGAGTCCCTTCACGGGTGCGTTGGGTGAATGTGTCCATGTGCTCAGGAAAGTATTGGCATTATTACGGTGTGTCCGTGTTTTGTGGAGTAGTGAAGTTAATCTGATGGTATACTAATCGCAGAGAGGACCCAGGAAGAGAACTTGGAGAGTTAGGGATTCCTTTTTGAAGTCTTGCAGACAGAACTTAAGGTAGAAAAGCCTACCCTGTTATTTCTTTCTCTCTCTCTCTCTCTCTCTCTCTCTCTCTCTCTCTCTCTCTCTCTCTCTCTCTCTCTCTCTCTCTCTCTCTCTCTCTCTCTCTCTCTCTCTCTCTCTCTCTCTCTCTCTCTCTCTTTCTCTCTAGTTACATCAGTGTGTGTAGGTGTGGTCAAAGGTTATATGTACTTAACTTAGGCTAGTGGTGATGGATCTTTCAAGGAGGTTGAGCAGTAAATAGGTTACCACTGCTCAGTCTGGGCTTTTATTGGCTATGTGATGTCATCACAGTCTCATCTGTACTCATGCTGCTTCCTGTAGCAGACACTGCTATGTGATGTCATCACAGTGTCAGCATTGTGTTTGAGAATGCAGCAGTTACCATGTTGGCAGGTTCCTTTCATCTGTAGCTTTATTATCTGTGTTCTCTACATGCATTTGCATTGTGGATATAGTCTTTTTATGTGAATTATTTTATGCAAAGGAGAGTAAGGGAGAGAGAGATAGAGAGGCTGATTTCCGGCATTTGGTATAATAACCCCCCCCCCCCTAATTGTGCCCTCCAGCACCTTTGCCTTGCATGACATCCCTGGATTAATATTTACCTGGCTAGCAGGGTTTGTGATGAATTCACTTTCAATTCACTAGTTTTTTCGGAAATCATTAAACATAAATTGCCATTGATTTTCTGATCAGAGAACATCCGATCTTAATTGTCAATCAGGTATGTGTCACTACAAACATTTTCAACATTTAAATTTGAAGTCAAATCCACTTGAATTGTATGTGAATTGAACCCAACCCTGCACGCTACAATTTCAAATGCATTGTTAAATGTATTCTTTTATTATTTCAATTATTTAAAAGATTTTACAGTGAACACGACTTGCCATAGCGTTTATTTTCTTCAGGGAGCTCCGCACCGAGTGAAAAGGTCACCATGTTGTTGCTTTCTTTTGTACGGTACCGTTGTTGTTGTTGTCTTTTTGTGTTATCTCTGTTATTTATGATATCTCCTTCACTCAGATAGTTCCTCTTTCAGTAAATAACCATTGAAGGAAAACGGAGAATGTCACGCCTACTGATGTTTGAAGAATCTCCAGCTCCGCCCTCTTTTCTCTCTCCTCCAATCACAACCGTCGCTCGTCCGAGGGAAGGGTTTGAAATGGGCCAATTGGAGCGTGTGAAGAAACCGGGGGCCTAATTTATGGAATAATATGCACTTGTGTTTTTCATTCTTTTGATTTCACTGTGAAATCAGTTTATAGAATGAAGAAAAACACCGATCTATTATCCCACATCATCAATCTCTGGACGTTTTACAAACCGGATTGCGCGCTGTCGTCATATCACCGTCATATCACCGAAGATTGCACATTGAGTAAAGTAAATTGTTTATTATAACACATTTTCATATGTAGGAAATTACTGTGTGAGACACTCTTTATAAATAAGGCCCTTTATCACGGAGTGGCAGATCCGCGGCCACGTGGTCTGGCCGGTGACGTTAGTTGGCGGCCTGTTTCATGCCCGTCACTGTGCTGACTGAGGCCAAACGGTGGAGAACATAACAGAATTATAATACAGTTGACCCGTCTCAGGCCC
Organism: Notolepis coatsorum; assembly: GCF_963971535.1. Classification (NCBI taxonomy): domain Eukaryota; kingdom Metazoa; phylum Chordata; class Actinopteri; order Aulopiformes; family Paralepididae; genus Notolepis; species Notolepis coatsorum. The sequence continues at coordinate 192,146,254 of NC_140168.1, forward strand.
CACCCTCTTTTCTTGATACTCCAATCCCAGCCATTGCTTCCCTCTGACTTTTGTTCTGATTGGAGGATCGAGAAAAAGAGGGTGGGGTTTGAGATGGGTCAGGTGCCCTTTTGAAGGTGCGCTGTGCAGTTTCGGCCGAGGGGGATTTCTCTGTATTTGTAGCGTGTACAATTACCATAGGTTACAAAATATATTTACTTACTTGTACATGTAATTCTTACAATTATTATATCTTGTGTAATCATAAATCAAAAAAATTAACAAATCATTTGAGACACAAAATAATATAATATATATGTACTAAGAACATATGTTTGTATTTTCACCTAGCTTTCTAGCTTTGAAACGTGCTCCAGGGTTATATATAAAAAATATATAACTTCGATTATGTTTTACCTCTCTTGACCCCTAAAACTGCACAGTGCATACAATTAAGCCGTTTTTGTTTAATGAAATCATTTTCTATAAGACTTTTTATTGTTTTTTTTTTTTTATACTGTGACTCCCATTTCAGTGATTAGCCTGCCAAAATCATTTCTATTCAACTGTATGTATTGTGAGACACTGAGATGTATTTTAAAAGTGTATGTTGCGACAGGGCTGTGTGCGCCCGCCCCGCCTGGTAGCTTTAAGGTGACTCTGAATGGATGCACAGAAACTGAAAGGGACGGGGCACAAACTGAGTAAAGATATAAGCCGTTTTATTCCTGGTCTCCTGGGGTACTTATTTTTTTCACTCTCCATCTTCAAAGTCTGAAAGGTTCTACTTGTGTGTGTGTGTGTGTGTGTGTGGGGGGGGGGGATGAAACAGGTCGCACAACGAACGAACGATGCACTCACCGCATCACTGCTCCACGTGCACACTGTGTGTGTGTGCGTGCGCGTGTGTCAAAGAGTTCTATGGGTTTTTCTTTACATTTTCTTCCACTAGTGCAGTGCCCATTAAAAACGTGGCCGTTATGAACTGGTCAATTACTTTGCTCTAAAGTCTAAAGAAACCGCGGTGGATCCAGAGAGGTTAATTGTGCACATGGTCAAATCTTATTTATTGTTTTTTTTTATCCACTTTTTCTCCCATTTTCTATATTTTTTCTCCCATCCCAATTTCGTATCATCCAATTCAACCCTCCCCTGTCACGAACGCTGTTTCTTGCCTCCCACAAGCCGGCTGCAATGTGGACTAAGTCATACATAGCACAAGTCCCCTCCGGTACTTGAGGTAACAGCAGTCGCATCTTTTCACCTGCGCAGCTCGATCTCTCAGTGGCGAGGAGTAACGCGTGGGAGGCTCACGCTGCCCCCGACACTTCCTGATTCTACTGCGCAGGCGCACCAACCGACCTGTAGGAGTCGCTGTCCACAACGCCCGATCCCCACCCATCAGTTTCCCACCCCCTAATACGGCCAATGTGCATTAGTACGGACGACCAGCTAAACTGAAAGCAAATGTGGAGCGCTGGGCTCGAACAGGCGAGCCCAGCGTCTCCAGATTTCGTGGCGAGCGCCTTGCCCACTACGCCACGTAGCCACCCCAAATCTTATTTATTGTTAAAGCTTTGCCAATCGGATACAAATTCAGGTTCAGGAGTTTGGTAGAGGACTTGATTCTCTGGCCAGGAGAAAAACCAAGATCTTCCCAATTCTGTGAGCTTGCTTCTTAACCCTTTCACTGCCACACTACAGAAGGTTAACCATTTACTATCACACGGTAACCGTCGTTCTATGTCGTATTAGCTTCCGCTCAGCGTCTATTGCACATATCTCACTCTAGTGCATATGCACTGAATAAAAACTCACAAAATGTACCTTTACAGACCAACATCCGTCTGGCCACACCCCCGCCACCTATATAAGCAGGGGTGTGGCCACACACTCACCTGCTTCTTCACTTTCACCACAAGAGAGTGCCTGTATACCAATCACTTGACGAGGTTATTAGCTGAAGAAAGTTGAGTAAAGCGTTCACATTATTTCTTGCTTTTTTCTTTCTCTCATACAATTCAAAAGAAAAAGGCTAAGCTATAATGTTTACCTCGGGGGGTCACGCTAGCAGCGTCGCCCTTCACCAGCGATTCTTCGTTGCCTCCTCTGCCGTACGCCTTGGGGCGGGTTTGACACCGCTGTCGTGGGCGGCGTCCGCGCCCGGTAGGCATCCGGTGGGTAGCTTGCCTCTCCAAGGAGCTGGTGCACCAGCGTCGTCTCCTGTGAGATGGCCTGGTTCCGGCTCTGGTTCCTTTGCCGCCGGAGAGTCGTCTGCCGTTGGGCGGCCGGCTCCTCTCGTGGCGGAGGATTTGAGACGCAAGCTTTTTTCGTCTGCTCGCTCCCGTCGTAGGATGGCAGCTTGCAGACACAAACGGCCTGGTTTCGGGGAGTTGCTGGAGCCGGATGATGATGCGTCTGTTTCTCCGTGGCCGATGGAAACAGAGGATTACATGGTAGAGGCAGATGGGTTGTTGTTCGACACCCTGGTGGAGTCATGTCCGCCTCCCGTTCAGGATGAACTGGCAGGGGGTGATATGTCTCCTTGGGGTCCCTCGTATTCTGGTGTTGGGTTAGAACCTCCGACTCAACGAAGAGATGCCCTGCTATCAGCCACATCGGAATGTGGCTCTGCAATGGCCAGTAGTCTGTCGCATGTGAGGGACGCGGGCTCGGTGGGGGAAAATATGCAGGGGGAACTGCGTGCTTTGTTCCCCGAGCTCATGGCGGCGGCGGCAGTCGCAAACGGCGTGCCGCTGCCGCAGCCACTGCCTGCTCCTGTCCCTGATGATCTCATAGGTAATTTATGGCAACGTCGTCCTGTGAGGGAGACGGGCGTTGTCTGCCCATTTTTCCCCTCAATGGAGGCCTACGTCCATCAGGGACAGGTGGTCTCCCACATCACGGGCCTCACTCCCGCCTACGTGCGAGTCACGAGGGTGGTGGGTCTGGTAGAGGGTATGAAGGAGGGGGTGCCTCGGCTTGATAGGCCGATGGTGGCTCTCCTTTGTCCTGAGGTGGTGTGGGAGCCTTTGCGGAAGCCGGTTTCCCACGGGGAATTGGCGAGGCGGTTGGCCAACTGGAGCGACCAGTCGTTCATTGCCGCGACTCAATCCCTAGCTGCCACGTCTAACATCGCGCAGCTAGCGAGGTTTATGTCCGGGATAATGACGGGCGGTACGGAGCTGACCGAATTACAACATGATCAGCTCGCCCAGGCGGCCGGAGCCATCCTGCATCTGATCCAGCTGCAGGCCGTCGCCGCTGGGAAGGTACGCGCCCTGGCCACTCTAGCTCAGCGCCACCTTTGGCTGGAGCAGGCGCGTGTGCCGGAAAAGAAGAGGTTTCCACTACTGACGGCACCCCTCTCCGATGCTGGGCTCTTTGGGTCGGCGTTGCAGCTCATGGGGAGCGGTCCGTGCTCCAGCCTCATTTCCCCCCGCCCGATGTCGCCGCTGGAGTCAGGCGGAAGGCTCGTCGTCGGGGATCCGCGGCCGAAGCCGCCGCCGCTACCACCGCCACTGCTGGACCTTCGGCGAAGAAGGCCAGGAGGAGAGAGGGCGCCTTGACCACTGTAGCCGGCCCATCCACGCTCGGAGGTGACGGTAGGGATCGTCGAGGCCAGGTACCAATCCTATACCGTCCCTCCGGGGCTCCCCGGGGTGGCAAAACCCGAGCGGCTCGTGGCAGGCATCGCTAGAAGAAGTGACTTTTTCCCCTATTGTTTCCCCTGTTCCCTTCCCCGGCCCACATATGATTTTGTCCAAATAAAAGTATTTAGTTACAAACTGTGTGTTTATTCACTACATATGATGGGGATACGATGTGTGAACCTTCGCTAGTGTGGGTTTGATAGGAGGGCTAGACTTTTAGTCTTTGTTTGGTCGCTACATTACATGTGTGCTTAGCAAGGCCTGTGGCTGACACTCGGTCGAAAGGGTTTTTTCTTCCTCGACCTGAAGACTTATGTTCTTCATATAAAGGTAGAGGTTAGTTGTGTGTTCTGTTGCTTAAACGGTGATATTGAGCCACAACACTGTTGTGTTGGTCTGCAGTAGTGCTCGTGTGTGTAATGGTACCACGGTCTTTTAGACCGCTCTCTCTCTCTCTATCAAATCTTCTGTGTTCTTGCAACATAAAACACGGGTGTCGTGTTCACGTATAAACCTTGGCCTTGTTATAAACCCTGTTCACAGACTTGTCTGTGGCTAGCGTGCGTTGGGCTAGCTTATCCTTGGATATTCGCTGTTCGTTAGCATGCTGGCTACTTAAGATATCATAGCTATTGTTGTTGTCGTATTCCAGGGTTGGGCTTGCAAGGGGGTAACCGCATAAATCCCTCCTTCCCTCTTCTGATTGGTCGGGGGGTTTTTGACCCTTTTTTCATTCGGTCCGGCCAAGCTGTTAGGTCAGCTCGGCACAGGGGGGGGGGTTCTCTGACTCCGCACCTATCATGGGCAGTTGAGTCATGGGATTCCCCCAGTCATAGAATAAAGTCTGGCATCAAGCAGAGCATGAAACACTGGTGTTCTGATGTGATGACCCTTCCTTCTTTTATATCCTTGCTTTTCTCCCGGAAAGTGCTGCATTCTTAAGAACCACAGTAGAGCAGCTTGCAGTGGTCTTGAGAACCACGGTAGTGCAGCTTGCAGGGTTCTTGAGAACCACGGTAGTGCAGAGCTGCTTGCAGGGTTCTTGAGAACCACAGTAGAGCTGCTTGCAGGGTTCTTGAGAACCACAGTAAAGCTGCTTGCAGTGAGGCTTCATCTGTGATTCTCCCCCCATTGTAGCCACCCATTGAAAGCATTACAGCCAAACCGTATCTTGTAGGTTCATAATCTTTGACAGAGGTATAGATTCATATTTAATTCTCACGACCAAAAAAAATTATATCGTAATCTTTTCTCCTTTCCATGGCAACTACTACAGTACCCATATATGGGCATGCTTCTGTAATCGTCGACCAATCACAAGAGCGCAACCACTTTGACGTTTGTGCCATTCCCGGTCGCGTCTATGCCTTCTACAACGCTGTTCGGTTTCCGGGTTCCTCTGATTGGTCACTAAGCCCATGTGACCCTACGCTAGCACGCCCCCCTTATCGCCGCCAGTTATCGATTACGCCCGCGCATGCGCATGAGCCGCGACTTTATACTCTCGCGCTGTGAAGCGCCAGCGGGGCGATGCGGTGGTTTCTCCCCGGCTTCCGTGCGCCGCGCTGCCGCCGGCTTGACTCGGTCCAGCTCCAGCAGCAGCGGCCGTCTTCCGTTGTAGAAGCCCCTTCAATGACAGAGCTCTCATATTTGCGAATGCATAAACTATATCTTAAATTATGGCTATGTGTCTAATATGGCCGTCGCTTATCAATGACTTGTTTTGTTTACATCAGGGTGAACGCTGTTGTATTCGCAAATATGAGAGCCAGCAATACGCAGCTCCAGTTAACCTAATTTATACCGTAATGAATCATTAAAAAAATTAACTGGTTAACTGGAATATGTTGTTTCTTTACACATATGTTGGATTATGTAATTGGTTTGTCATGACAAACTAGGGCTGGGCGATATGGCCAAAAACGTTATTGCGATAAAATTATAAAATTATTTTCATATAACTCGATATCGATAATTATCGTCGATATAATGTCTGTCAAGTTTAATTAACTTCTTATGCCCGGCGGCGAATGTCCCGAGAGTCGAGTTGATGTCGTCATCAGTCCGCGCACGTTAGCAGTTAGCCGACAAGCGGAGTATTCCATGACAATGTACTAAATATGACCCTAAAACACTCTCTTCCGCCCAATACATTGCAACGACGTCCACTGTATACCCCACACTACTATAAACGTGGCCTCAGAATTCATGCCACACACCCACTCGGCACGTAAATATATAAAATAGCGCCGTGCAAGCTAAATAGCCTAGCCAGCCTTGTTGTTGAGTCCTACCTCCGGGTCTCCTTCCGGGTCTTCTTCCGCTGTCGGCCATCTCCTTCACTGATTGGTTGTTAGTGCGTGTGCTCATATCCAAGCTTGGAAAATCGATATATCGAAACTTTGCGACCACGTTTCATGTTTATTTCGAGGAAATAATTTATCGCGATAGTTATCGTTATCGTTTTATCGCCCAGCCCTATGACAAACCAATAAAAAATTGCTACTTTACATCAGGGTGAACGCTGTTACGCTGCCACCACCCACTTCAATGACAGAGCTCTCATATTTGCGAATGCATAAACTATATCTTAAATTATGTGTCTAATATGGCCGTCGCGTATCAATGACTTGTTTTGTTTACATCAGGGTGAACGCTGTTGCATTCGCAAATATGAGAGCTCTGTCAATTGATAAGCGACGGCCATATTAGACACATAGCCATAATTTAAGATATAGTTTATGCATTCACAAATATGAGAGCTCTGTCATTGAAGTGGGTGGTGGCAGCGTAACAGCGTTCACCCTGATGTAAAGTAGCGATTTTTTATTGGTTTGTCATGACAAACCAATTACATAATCCAACATATGTGTAAAGAAACAACATATTCCAGTTAACGGTATATTTTTTTAATGATTCATTACGGTATAAATTAGGTTAACTGGAGCTGCGTATTGCTGGCTCTCATATTTGCGAATACAACAGCGTTCACCCTGATGTAAACAAAACAAGTCATTGATACGCGACGGCCATATTAGACACATAGCCATAATTTAAGATATAGTTTATGCATTCGCAAATATGAGAGCTCTGTCATTGAAGGGGCTTCTACAATGGAAGACGGCCGCTGCTGCTGGAGCTGGACCGAGTCAAGCCGGCGGCAGCGCGGCACACGGAAGCCGGGGAGAAACCACCGCATCGCCCCGCTGGCGCTTCACAGCGCGAGATTGTAAAGTCGCGGCTCATGCACATGCGCGGGCGTAAGCGATAACTGGCGGCGATAAGGGGGGCGTGCTAGCATAGGGTCACGTGGGCTTAGTGGCCAATCAGAGGAACCCGGAAACCGAACAGCGTTGTAGAAGGCATAGATGCTTCCCAGTCATTCTTCCTTTGTTTTGCTCTCACAAGGCGTCCCATACTATAGTAGTTACTAGGGGTGTAAAGGTACACGTATCCGTACCGAACGGCTGTGTAGTGTACCGAACGAATACAACGGTATGTTAACCACTAACGACCGCCCACCGGGGGCTGTTTTTTTCCCAATCTAATATAATAATACTTTTTTTTTATTTTTTTATTTACAAGTCGATTATTAATTTCAATATAGAATATTTGTTGGCAGCCCTACAAGTAAAATTAGTTACTGCACACTACTATCACCCCTGAGTGGAACATGGAAAGCCAAACTTTCCCCCACTGTACCGAAAACCCGTACCGAACCGTGACTTCAAAACCGAGGTATGTACCGTACCGTGGTTTTTGTGTACCGTTACACCCCTAGTAGTTACCATGGAAACAAGTAAAGATTCAATTGCATTAGGTACCCATTACTTTTTTCGTGTTTTTCTCAAACGTAAATTTGTATGTAGTATATAGTTGTAGTAATAAATATATCATTATTGGTTTAAACTTGAAAAGAAAATTGATATATTTATTATTACTACAACTATTACAAACAAAGGGTAGATTGTGGTGGAAGGGGAAGACACTGCTGTCACAGTGTCTTCTAGCAGAAAGTAGAGAGCGTGTGGGGCGGGGGAGGGCCTTTTAAGCCCACTGCAGGCAGCTTCTCAATTAGGTGATTGGCAGCAATCACCTGCAACACAGGACACACAATTAATAGCAGCATGGTACATAACATAGATCTAATTTAATTACACTCAACAATGTCAGACCAATTGAATAAGTGGAACCATAAACCCGTTCCCTTGAGAAACTCCTATGATAAAATACGTGACTCTCCGGGTCTGTAGCACACAGCGTTCAGGAGATATCAATGTTTGTTGTAATATAAGACCCGCAGACAGCGTTTGAGCAAACTTTGAGCGCCAACTATAGCAGAACTGTTATTATGGAATATCAAACATCTGAAAAAAGAAGTCCAGATGATGCTCTACCAAACTTGATTTGGAGTAACAGAAAAACAGGTACATTATATTATTATAATTATATCATTCATATTATAATTACATACAAATACATTGTCAGTAATCCAGTGGCTACATTAACCATGCCCCCCATTGCATGGACCTAGGGAGTATTGTAAAATTATGTTTTCTGCTTTTGTTTTTTTTGGGTTTATTTTTTTATAAAATGTTGACACACTCAGCCAAATGTCTTTTTGTTGAAGTCCCTTCAAGAGGACCGAAGTAACATATCTCTTTAAGCGAGACAGGGGAGTGTTTCAATAACACATTGAAAATGCAAAACCCTATATGCAAAAAGATCACACAGACTCCACATACGTCCTACTAGGTCAAATCCACCCCCCACCACCCCCTCAATTCCAGAAACCACTGTGTGGAGATGTGGCGTGTTTCTCCAGGAAGCCATGTGCATGTTTATATGTTTACCTTCCTCTCTTTGTACACGTGATGATCGTCATGGGACCCCAGGATGTTTAAATTGATCCTGCCGGAGCGGTTAGGAGCTGAATACGGAGAGGTAGGGGGTGTAACAAGCTGGGCCCAGGGGCTATAGCTAATGAACACCTCTGGGTATTGAGAGAACACCTCAGCTTGGAGGAGACACATACACACACACCGGCGCCTGGGAAACCACAGTGTTTAGAGCGGCTAACTTAGGCCCCTCACTGCGTGAGAAGCTATTACCAAGTCGGTCCTGATGTCTCACCAATGCAGGTAGGCGGGGAGAGCGGTGCCGGATGAGACTGAAATAGCGAAGTGTTTGGACATCCTCCATTGTGATTGGAGGATCAAGAAAAGAGGGCGGGTTTGAGTTAGGTCAATTAGTGTCTTCTTACACCGTCTACTCTGTCTCCCTCTCTGCCTTTCTACTGTCTCAATAAAGAACCTTCTCTCCTGTGTTTCCTCTACTCTGTCTCCCTCTCTGCCTTTCTACTGTCTCAATAAAGAACCTTCTCTCCTGTGTCTCCCCTACTCTGTCTCCCTCTCAGCCTTCCTACTGTCTCAATAAAGAACATTCTCTCCTGTGTCTCCTCTACTCTGTCTCCCTCTCAGCCTTCCTACTGTCTCAATAAAGAATCTTCTCTCCTGTGTCTCCTCTACTCTGTCTCCCTCACTGCCTTCCTACTGTCTCAATAAAGAACCTTCTCTCCTGTGTCTCCTCTACTCTGTCTCCCTCTCAGCCTTCCTACTGTCTCAATAAAGAGCGTTCTCTCCTGTGTCTCTCCTACTCTGTCTCCCTCTCTGCCTTCCTACTGTCTCAATAAAGAACCTTCTCTCCTGTGTCTCCTCTACTCTGTCTCCCTCTCAGCCTTCCTACTGTCTCAATAAAGAACCTTCTCTCCTGTGTCTCCCCTACTCTGTCTCCCTCTCAGCCTTCCTACGGTCTCAATAAAGAACCTTCTCTCCTGTGTCTATCCTACTCTGTCTCCCTCTCAGCCTTCCTACTGTCTCAATAAAGAACCTTCTCTCCTGTGTCTCTCCTACTCTGTCTCCCTCTCAGCCTTCCTACTGTCTCAATAAAGAACCTTCTCTCCTGTGTCTCCTCTACTCTGTCTCCCTCTCAGCCTCCCTACTGTCTCAATAAAGAACCTTCTCTCCTGTGTCTCCTCTACTCTGTCTCCCTCTCAGCCTTTCTACTGTCTCAATAAAGAACCTTCTCTCCTGTGTCTCCCCTATACTCTGTCTCCCTCTCAGCCTTCCTACTGTCTCAATAAAGAACCTTCTCTCATGTGTCTCCTCTACTCTGTCTCCCTCTCAGCCTTCCTGCTGTCTCAATAAAGAACCTTCGCTCATGTGTCTCCTCTACTCTGTCTCCCTCTCAGCCTTCCTACTGTCTCAATAAAGAATCTTCTCTCCTGTGTCTCTCCTACTCTGTCTCCCTCTCAGCCTTCCTACTGTCTCAATAAAGAACATTCTCTCCTGTGTCTCCTCTACTCTGTCTCCCTCTCAGCCGTCCTACTGTCTCAATAAAGAACCTTCTCTCATGTGTCTCCTCTACTCTGTCTCCCTCTCATCCTTCCTGCTGTCTCAATAAAGAACCTTTGCTCATGTGTTTCCTCTACTCTGTCTCCCTCTCAGCCTTCCTACTGTCTCAATAAAGAATCTTCTCTCCTGTGTCTCCTCTACTCTGTCTCCCTCTCAGCCTTCCTACTGTCTCAATAAAGAACCTTCTCTCCTGTGTCTATCCTACTCTGTCTCCCTCTCTGCCTTCCTACTGTCTCAATAAAGAACCTTCTCTCCTGTGTCTCTCCTACTCTGTCTCCCTCTCAGCCTTCCTACTGTCTCAATAAAGAACCTTCTCTCCTGTGTCTCCTCTACTATGTCTCCCTCTCAGCCTTCCTACTGTCTCAATAAAGAACCTTCTCTCCTGTGTTTCCTCTACTCTGTCTCCCTCTCAGCCTTTCTACTGTCTCAATAAAGAACCTTCTCTCCTGTGTCTCCCCTATACTCTGTCTCCCTCTCAGCCTTCCTGCTGTCACAATAAAGAACCTTTGCTCATGTGTCTCCTCTACTCTGTCTCCCTCTCAGCCTTCTTACTGTCTCAATAAAGAACCTTCTCTCCTGTGACTCCTCTACTCTGTCTCCCTCTCAGCCTTCCTACTGTCTCAATAAAGAACCTTCTCTCCTGTGTCTCCTCTACTCTGTCTCCCTCTCTGCCTTCCTACTGTCTCAATAAAGAACCTTCTCTCCTGTGTCTCCTCTACTCTGTCTCCCTCTCAGCCTTCCTACTGTCTCAATAAAGAGCGTTCTCTCCTGTGTCTCTCCTACACTCTCTCCCTCTCTGCCTTCCTACTGTCTCAATAAAGAACCTTCTCTCCTGTGTCTCCTCTACTCTGTCTCCCTCTCAGCCTTCCTACTGTCTCAATAAAGAACCTTCTCTCCTGTGTCTCCTCTACTCTGTCTCCCTCTCTGCCTTCCTACTGTCTCAATAAAGAACCTTCTCTCCTGTGTCTCCCCTACTCTGTCTCCCTCTCAGCCTTCCTACGGTCTCAATAAAGAACCTTCTCTCCCGTGTCTCCTACTCTGTCTCCCTCTCAGCCTTCCTACTGTCTCAATAAAGAACCTTCTCTCCTGTGTCTCTCCTACTCTGTCTCCCTCTCAGCCTTCCTACTGTCTCAATAAAGAACATTCTCTCCTGTGTTTCCTCTACTCTTTCTCCCTCTCAGCCTTCCTACTGTCTCAATAAAGAACCTTCTCTCCTGTGTCTCCTCTACTCTGTCTCCCTCTCAGCCTTTCTACTGTCTCAATAAAGAACCTTCTCTCCTGTGTCTCCCCTATACTCTGTCTCCCTCTCAGCCTTCCTACTGTCTCAATAAAGAACCTTCTCTCATGTGTCTCCTCTACTCTGTCTCCCTCTCATCCTTCCTGCTGTCTCAATAAAGAACCTTCGCTCATGTGTTTCCTCTACTCTGTCTCCCTCTCAGCCTTCCTACTGTCTCAATAAAGAATCTTCTCTCCTGTGTCTCCTCTACTCTGTCTCCCTCTCAGCCTTCCTACTGTCTCAATAAAGAACCTTCTCTCCTGTGTCTATCCTACTCTGTCTCCCTCTCTGCCTTCCTACTGTCTCAATAAAGAACCTTCTCTCCTGTGTCTCCTCTACTCTGTCTCCCTCTCAGCCTTCTTACTGTCTCAATAAAGAACCTTCTCTCCTGTGTCTCCTCTACTCTGTCTCCCTCTCTGCCTTCCTACTGTCTCAATAAAGAACCTTCTCTCCTGTGTCTCCCCTACTCTGTCTCCCTCTCAGCCTTCCTACGGTCTCAATAAAGAACCTTCTCTCCTGTGTCTCCTCTACTCTGTCTCCCTCTCAGCCTTCCTACTGTCTCAATAAAGAACCTTCTCTCCTTTTTTGTGACCAACTTTTTATTTTGTCTTTTTTTAAAACAAGTTCAGAGGAAGGACATTCACATCAGCATTTCATATTAATTCACACAGTGGCATACAAAGTGTCTTTTCAGTATATATTGTCCGTCAGTATATTCATATACTGTGTAGCCTGCCTGTTGCAGTTGTGACAGTCTTTTCCTCCGTTCTGGCGGTCCTGTGGCTGCGAGACAGCCCAGGTCGCTTCTTAACCCCACTCCCAGCCCCCCGGGTTTGCATAGACATTTTAGGAGAGGGGGAAACCTTGATGCATACATGTATAGGATACTCTTAATTAGAAAAGAAATCATAATTATGTTTGTTAGATAACCAAGTAATAGGGAAAAATACAATACAATTTAGAAACAACCACAACAAATTATAGCAGTAAACAGAAAAGGAAAAGATAAATGGAAAAGATAAATGGAAACAACAGCAACATGATTTTTGTTCATTCTCTGGTGTCAAGGTACAAGTGTTCAACCTAGTGGAGTACTGATTTTACCTTCTGGGCCGCGGTAAGTAATATTTGGATTGATTCTGTCCTTGCTCCCTGTGCTCTAGCACTGGATGCCTCTAATCTCAATACTTCGTAGAAGGACAGTTTCCAACGGTAAATATTGAGACTATGGGGTAGTTTCCATCTCATTACGAGCATTTTCTTTGCTGCCGTTAAACCGGCCAGAAACACTCTCTTTTTGTGAGGTGTTAATTTTAGAGATGAATCATCATTTAATAATAAAATGTGTGGCAAACAAGGTATGTTTATCTCTGTTATATTAGTGAGAAATAATGCAACCTTGGCCCAAAAAGCGAGTACTCCTGGACATTCCCACATCATGTGTATGTATGTTCCTATAACTTTTTGCGGACATAAAGCACATAGAGGACTTTGTAATATTTTTATTTGACAGAGTTTCCTGGGTGACAGATAAAATCTTTGTATCATTTTGTAATGAGTTAATTGGTTATTATAATTACGAGAGGTTAGTGGAATATTATCCCATACATTCTGCCAATTTATGCAGGCATTGTAATTCTTTAAGTCTATGTTCCAGACAGTGGTATTACCTGTAGTTCTGTTTAGTTTTCCTTGTATTTTATTATATAACCCAGAAACAAAACCATTTTTAACATTTATGCCATTCACTATATTCATTAAAGGGTGACCTGGTAAAGGCTGATTCCATGGGACACCATATGTGCGCATTGCAGTGCGTAACTGTAAATAAAAAAAGAAGGATGTACTAGGGACATTATATATTTGTTTGAGCTCTTGAAATGATCTGAGACCGTATTCACTGTATATGTCAGATAGTTTGTGAATGCCTTGTCTTTGCCAATTGGGAAATGTAGCTGGTTTCCCTCCCAACAGTAAGAAGTTGTTATCAAAAATAGGGGTATCTATGTGCCATTTTGTGTTCCACTGTCCCGTTTCGGCAATATATTTCCAGACGTAAATTGAATGTGCTATAATTGGGCCGAATTTAGTACGGCAAAAGCTTGGGGATAGACCAGAAAAGAGTATATCTTTGAATGTATATGGAGATACAATGTGCCTCTCCATATTCACCCATGGTATGTCAGAATCATTATTGAACCATCTTAGCAACGGTCTGAGCATAAAAGAAAAATAGTACTGTTCAAAATTAGGAACAGCTAGCCCTCCTGCTTTCCTACTGTTTTGGAGTGTGGAATTGCTGATTCGTGGATGTTGTTCACGCCATATAAATTTGAATACTAGTCCCTGTAGCTTCTCCCAAAATCCTGGAGGTGGCGGTAAATGAATCATGCTTACCAGAAAATTGATCTTAGGGAGAATGTGGGTCTTGACTACTGAAAGCCTGACTGAAAATGGGATTAATAATAGTGACCAACGGTTTAACTCGTCAGATATTACCTTCTTAAGGCTCTTGTAATTTTTTGACACAATTTTGTCAATGGATGTGTATATATCTATACCTAAATATCTGAAACCAGAGCCCACTGGTATTTCTGTATGTAGTTGGGGACTACTTGCTGCTGCATTTAGGGGAAGTAAAATTGATTTATTCAAGTTGATCTTATAGCCTGAAATAAAACTAAAATGTTTAATAGTGTCTAGGACTACAGGTAGGGACCGTGGTGTATTGTCAAGAAATAATAACAGATCGTCTGCGTACAGACAAATTTTATGGTAGGTGTTATTTACTATTATGGGTTTTATTTCGGCACAATTTCTAATTTTTTGGGCCAAGGGTTCAAGAGATAACGCAAATAATAATGCGGAGGCGGGGCAACCCTGCCTGACGCTACGTCTGATAGGGAAGGGTGTGGAACACTGATTGGATGTGATAACCATGGCCGTTGGATTATGATATAAGATTTTGAGCATATTTATAAATGTGTCTCCAAATGCCATATTCTTCATGGTGTGCCATAAGTACTCCCATTCCAGCCTATCGAAGGCCTTTTCGGCGTCAAGGGACAACACTGCACATGGTGATATTTTTGGAGCTTTGTCAATAATGTGTAACAGTCGTCTTAAATTATCTGATGCAAATCTTTGTTTAACAAATCCAGTTTGGTCTGGGTGGACCAATATTGGCAGTATCGTCTCTAGACGTCGTGCGAGGACCTTGGCATATAATTTTAAGTCTCCATTAAGAAGGGACAATGGACGATAGTTAGCACAGATGTTTCCATCCTTTCCTTTTTTCTGTATCAGTGTGATAATTGCTGTACTTATGTCTCTATTAAAACTCCCTTTCATGATGGCTTGTTGGAACATCTCGAGTAGTAATGGACCCAACTCTTTCCAAAAGGTCAAGTACAGCTCCGGTGGGATACCATCGAAACCTGGTGATTTCCCCTGTTTCATTTCTTTCAGTGCATCGTAAAGTTCCTCCAGGGTAAAGGGAGAATCTGTTGAGGTTATTTGTTGCTCTGTTAATTTAGGTAGATCCAAGTCTTCAAAAAAGGAGTCTAAATCAGCTTTTGAGAATTGAGCTTCAGATGAATACAATTGTTGATAGAAAAGTTTAAATTCTAGATTTATTTTGGCCGGATCGTTTACCATCGCTCCTTCTTTATTTAGGATTGATGTGATGTCTGCTTTCTGTTCATTATATTGGATTTTCCTAGTCAACACAAAGCTTGGATTATTTCCATTCAAATACTCAGTTTGCCTCGCTCTGCGAGCTAGGAACTCTGCTTTTTGTGCCATTAGAGCATTTAGTTCAGACTTCGCTTTCCAAAGCTCCCTTTCTCTTTCTTGATCGTAGTTGTTTTGTTGTTCTGCAGTTAGCAATGAGTGTCTATTTTCCAATCTGGATATTTCTTGATGGTGGGCTTTGTTACGTGCTGAAGCAAATGATATTGTATTATTGCGAATGAAGCCTTTAGTTGCATCCCATAGAAATCTTATATCTGTAACACTATTTTTATTGATATTGATAAAAAGGTTGAAGTCTGATCTAAATTGCTCACAGAATGATGGATCCTGCAGTAATGTTAAATTAAATTTCCATCTAGTAGCACGTTTTGGACAATTTTCAATTGTATATACACACAGATTGGCATGGTGATCTGATAAAGACATGTTGATAATGTCAGTTTTTTTAATACAGTGTAAAATATTAGCAGATATTAGTATATAATCTATTCTTGAAAATGTTTTATGTCTATTTGAAAAGAAGGTGTATTGTTTTAAACTTGGGTTATAATTTCTCCAAACATCTATCAATGAGTGATTTGACACCAGATTTTTAAATGCTGTAGTGGATGAATTAACTGAGGTTGGACCTGACTTATCCAAGCCTGGTGATAAAACTGTATTCATGTCTGCACCAATAATTATTCCACAATCTGAATACTTTTGTAAGGTCTTTGTTAGTTGGGCATAGAATGCAGAGTCATAAGTGTTAGGGGCATATGCTGATAGCAGCAATATCTCTTTGTCACCTAGAATGTCCTTTACATAAGTGACTCTGCCATCTGAATCATTCCCTTTCTCAATAGTATTGAAATTAAGTTTTCTAGATATTAGAATTAATACTCCTTTTGTTTTATTAATAGCAGATGAGGAAGAAACGACTATGTATCTATTGTTTTCCAATTTTCCCAAATCTTGTGCCATTATGTGAGTTTCTTGAAAGAAAGCTATATCAATCCTTTTCTTGTCTAGATATTCAAGACAGCTGCTATATTTGATATTCTTATTTATTCCCTGTACATTCCATGAAAGTATATTTATTTTTGCCATAATATGTTCTGTAAATTTAATTTAGCTTTGGCAATTATTATTATGTATTATCTTGGAATTATCCATGACACAGTAACAAGAGGATTTCTATTTGCATTAAATTGTCAAGCTGTAGAGTAAAGAATAAAATTAGCAATACATTAGGGAAATAATATATATACATCATGTAACCCCTCCCCAGTTGTAGTCCAGCATCAACCCAAAAACCTCCCACTACCCCCCCACCCCCCACCCGAAGACAGTCACGTGGGTAGAATACCGTAGTATCCTTATTCCACATGGCCACCTTCCTACCTCCTATTCTCTGCCTGTTGCAGAGTTGTGACATGTTAGCTGGTCAGACAGCTCCCTCTACTGGTCTCCCTGTGTTATTAAATATCTACATTACCGAAAAAAAACAAAATTGGAATATAAACAGGGAGATACATTATTTTTTCTTTTTCTTTCTCTCTTTAATTTATGATAAATTATATTGGGTAAGGAGAGTAATGCTATGGGTGATACTATCGTCCCCACCAGTCATGTTGACCACAGTACCACCCACAGCAGCTCTACAGTAGATATAAAACAAAATAAAAATACTAGCAGTAATAATTCACCCAACACAGCTACCACTATATCTGTTGCTAATAACGTAGATCGTAATAATAATAGCACAAAAAAAAAATATATATATATATATATATATATATATATATAAGCTGAATATGGCCCAAATTATATTTGGTACGGACTGGTGAGTAATACCATAGGTGATATTATTGTCCCCATCAATCATGATGCCAACAGCACCATCCACAGCATCACTAATGGTAGTACAAAATACATTATCAGCCATACTAATTCACCCAACACAGCTACCACCAATACTGTCACCAATGACTTAAATCGTAGATAATATTAAATTATATTGGGTAAGGAGAGTAATGCTATGGGTGATACTATCGTCCCCACCAGTCATGTTGACCACAGTACCATCCACAGCTGCACTACAGTAGGGATAAAATAAATAAAAAAAATACTAGCAGTAATAATTCACCCAACATAGTTACCACTATATCTGTTGCTGATAACGTAGATCGTAATAATAATAGCACAAACCCATATATATATATAAACTGAATATGGCCCAAATTATATTGGGTAAGGGCTGGTGAGTAATGCCATGGGTGATATTATCATCCCCATCAATCATGATGCCAACAGCACCATCCACAGCAGCACTGACTAATGGTAGTACAAAATAAAATATCTACCATAATAGTTCACCCAATATAGTTACCACTGATACTGTCACTAATAACTTAAATCGTAAATAATAATATTAACAATTTTATTTATTTATTATATAAACCATGAGGGACTAAAACAAATTATATATCGACAAAATAATAATGATAACGTCATTAGTAATATAGGGGGGGGAAATAGGAAAGAAAATTAAATTATATATTTTTTGTTATATAAACCATGGGGACTAAAACAAATTATATATCGACCAAATAATAATGATAACGTCATTAGTAATAATAAAGGGGGGAGGAGAGAAAAAAAATAGGAAAGGATATTAATAATTATACATTTTTTTTGTTTGTTTTTGAACCCATGAACAATACCCAAACAGAAGAGGATTTTATATTATTCCAAGTCCATGTGGCCACGTTAGTCTCAAATGTTCACAATCTTCCAGCTGACCACCGCGCATACCTGTGTTCTGTGATGTGTATACAGTAGTAGACAGTCTCGTCCTAGGTCGGGGCTGGTGGTGAATGTGCCACCGCGTCTAGCGTGGGCTTGATCTCGGTTGTGTAGAAGTCCATTGCCTCTGATGCTTCGGTGAAGGAGTGAGTCTTATCCTTGAAGGTGATGAGCAGCTTCGCAGGGTGAGCCACCCCGTAGCGCAGTTTTGTTTTGCGTAAGAGTGATCTGAGCTCATCAAAGGAGGCTTGCTGCTTGCATTGTTCTGCTGTAACATCACGGAAGATGCTGATTTTATGTCCTTTGTATTGTAGCCCACCTGGTTCTTTAGCTTTCCCACCGGCAAGACGCACAACCTTCTGCCTTATATCAGAGTTGTTGAATTTTGCGATTAGGCATCGCGTCTTGCCTTTATTTGCCCCGATGCGGTGAGCGATACTGATCAAGTGGGGTGGCCCTAGATCTTCGCCAAAAAGTTCGCTCAGCATTCCGTTTACGAACAGTGTCGGGTTGCCTTGTTCTGTCCCTTCTGGTAGCCCCAAGATTCTCACGTTGAGTCTTCTGCTGTGGTCCTCAAGCGATTCCGTCTTCTGTTTTAATGATTTAACTTCCTCAGATAGTGATTTATTCTCTGCTTCCAGTTGTATCAGCCTTTGATCAGTGTCGTTGGCAGCCGTCTCAAGAGAATCAATCTTGTCCAGGCATGATGTTACCTTTAGCTGGATTTTGTTTAGATGATCCTTGATCGGCTTTAGATTGGTTTCGAGTCCTGTAGCAAGTTCTTCACGTACAATTGTTCTCATGAGCACCGCTAGGTCAGCGTTCTCCATTGTGAACTTTGTTTGTGCACGCGTGGACATGTGTTTGTTCAAGAGCGATTAGATCGTTTTGAACGAATTTGCTTACAAAATAAAAGAAGCTGATAAATGTCGAGGTAAAGTCAACTTTAGTTTTGTTCTTTATGGGTTCAAAATAATGATTATTCGAGGGTTTGCCGCGACATGCTGCGAGCTGCGTTCAGTCCATGCCACCGGAAGAACCTTCTCTCCTGTGTCTCCTCTACTCTGTCTCCCTCTCTGCCTTCCTACTGTCTCAATAAAGAACCTTCTCTCCTGTGTCTCCCCTACTCTGTCTCCCTCTCAGCCTTCCTACGGTCTCAATAAAGAACCTTCTCTCCTGTGTCTCTCCTACTCTGTCTCCCTCTCAGCCTTCCTACTGTCTCAATAAAGAACCTTCTCTCCTGTGTCTCTCCTACTCTGTCTCCCTCTCAGCCTTCCTACTGTCTCAATAAAGAACATTCTCTCCTGTGTCTCCTCTACTCTTTCTCCCTCTCAGCCTTCCTACTGTCTCAATAAAGAACATTCTCTCCTGTGTCTCCTCTACTCTGTCTCCCTCTCAGCCTTTCTACTGTCTCAATAAAGAACCTTCTCTCCTGTGTCTCCCCTATACTCTGTCTCCCTCTCAGCCTTCCTGCTGTCTCAATAAAGAACCTTCGCTCATGTGTTTCCTCTACTCTGTCTCCCTCTCAGCCTTCCTACTGTCTCAATAAAGAATCTTCTCTCCTGTGTCTCCTCTACTCTGTCTCCCTCTCAGCCTTCCTACTGTCTCAATAAAGAACCTTCTCTCCTGTGTCTATCCTGCTCTGTCTCCGTCTCTGCCTTCCTACTGTCTCAATAAAGAACCTTCTCTCCTGTGTCTCTCCTACTCTGTCTCCCTCTCAGCCTTCCTACTGTCTCAATAAAGAACCTTCTCTCCTGTGTCTATCCTACTCTGTCTCCCTCTCTGCCTTCCTACTGTCTCAATAAAGAAAGTTCTCTCCTGTGTCTCTCCTACTCTGTCTCCCTCTCAGCCTTCCTACTGTCTCAATAAAGAACCTTCTCTCCTGTGTCTCCTCTACTCTGTCTCCCTCTCAGCCTTCCTACTGTCTCAATAAAGAACCTTCTCTCCTGTGTTTCCTCTACTCTGTCTCCCTCTCAGCCTTTCTACTGTCTCAATAAAGAACCTTCTCTCCTGTGTCTCCCCTATACTCTGTCTCCCTCTCAGCCTTCCTGCTGTCACAATAAAGAACCTTCGCTCATGTGTCTCCTCTACTCTGTCTCCCTCTCAGCCTTCTTACTGTCTCAATAAAGAACCTTCTCTCCTGTGTCTCCTCTACTCTGTCTCCCTATCAGCCTTCCTACTGTCTCAATAAAGAACCTTCTCTCCTGTGTCTCCTCTACTCTGTCTCCCTCTCTGCGTTCCTACTGTCTCAATAAAGAACCTTCTCTCCTGTGTCTCCTCTACTCTGTCTCCCTCTCAGCCTTCCTACTGTCTCAATAAAGAGCGTTCTCTCCTGTGTCTCTCCTACTCTGTCTCACTCTCTGCCTTCCTACTGTCTCAATAAAGAACCTTCTCTCCTGTGTCTCCTCTACTCTGTCTCCCTCTCAGCCTTCCTACTGTCTCAATAAAGAACCTTCTCTCCTGTGTCTATCCTACTCTGTCTCCCTCTCTGCCTTCCTACTGTCTCAATAAAGAACCTTCTCTCCTGTGTCTCTCCTACTCTGTCTCCCTCTCAGCCTTCCTACTGTCTCAATAAAGAACCTTCTCTCCTGTGTCTCCTCTACTCTGTCTCACTCTCAGCCTTCCTGCTGTCACAATAAAGAACCTTCGCTCATGTGTCTCCTCTACTCTGTCTCCCTCTCAGCCTTCTTACTGTCTCAATAAAGAACCTTCTCTCCTGTGTCTCCTCTACTCTGTCTCCCTCTCTGCCTTCCTACTGTCTCAATAAAGAACCTTCTCTCCTGTGTCTCCCCTACTCTGTCTCCCTCTCAGCCTTCCTACGGTCTCAATAAAGAACCTTCTCTCCTGTGTCTCCTCTACTCTGTCTCCCTCTCAGCCTTCCTACTGTCTCAATAAAGAACCTTCTCTCCTGTGTCTCCTCTACTCTGTCTCCCTCTCTGCCTTCCTACTGTCTCAATAAAGAACCTTCTCTCCTGTGTCTCCCCTACTCTGTCTCCCTCTCAGCCTTCCTACGGTCTCAATAAAGAACCTTCTCTCCTGTGTCTCTCCTACTCTGTCTCCCTCTCAGCCTTCCTACTGTCTCAATAAAGAACCTTCTCTCCTGTGTCTCTCCTACTCTGTCTCCCTCTCAGCCTTCCTACTGTCTCAATAAAGAACATTCTCTCCTGTGTCTCCTCTACTCTTTCTCCCTCTCAGCCTTTCTACTGTCTCAATAAAGAACATTCTCTCCTGTGTCTCTCCTATACTCTGTCTCCCTCTCAGCCTTCCTACTGTCTCAATAAAGAACCTTCTCTCATGTGTCTCCTCTACTCTGTCTCCCTCTCATCCTTCCTGCTGTCTCAATAAAGAACCTTCGCTCATGTGTTTCCTCTACTCTGTCTCCCTCTCAGCCTTCCTACTGTCTCAATAAAGAATCTTATCTCCTGTGTCTCCTCTACTCTGTCTCCCTCTCAGCCTTCCTACTGTCTCAATAAAGAACCTTCTCTCCTGTGTCTATCCTACTCTGTCTCCCTCTCTGCCTTCCTACTGTCTCAATAAAGAACCTTCTCTCCTGTGTCTCTCCTACTCTGTCTCCCTCTCAGCCTTCCTACTGTCTCAATAAAGAACCTTCTCTCCTGTGTCTATCCTACTCTGTCTCCCTCTCTGCCTTCCTACTGTCTCAATAAATAACCTTCTCTCCTGTGTCTCTCATACTCTGTCTCCCTCTCAGCCTTCCTACTGTCTCAATAAAGAACCTTCTCTCCTGTATCTCCTCTACTCTGTCTCCCTCTCAGCCTTCCTACTGTCTCAATAAAGAACCTTCTCTCCTGTGTTTCCTCTACTCTGTCTCCCTCTCAGCCTTTCTACTGTCTCAATAAAGAACCTGCTCTCCTGTGTCTCCCCTATACTCTGTCTCCCTCTCAGCCTTCCTGCCGTCACAATAAAGAACCTTCGCTCATGTGTCTCCTCTACTCTGTCTCCCTCTCAGCCTTCTTACTGTCTCAATAAAGAACCTTCTCTCCTGTGTCTCCTCTACTCTGTCTCCCTCTCAGCCTTTCTACTGTCTCAATAAAGAACCTTCTCTCCTGTGTCTCCTCTACTCTGTCTCCCTCTCTGCCTTCCTACTGTCTCAATAAAGAACCTTCTCTCCTGTGTCTCCTCTATTCTGTCTCCCTCTCAGCCTTCCTACTGTCTCAATAAAGAGCGTTCTCTCCTGTGTCTCTCCTACTCTGTCTCCCTCTCTGCCTTCCTACTGTCTCAATAAAGAACCTTCTCTCCTGTGTCTCCTCTACTCTGTCTCCCTCTCAGCCTTCCTACTGTCTCAATAAAGAACCTTCTCTCCTGTGTCTCCTCTACTCTGTCTCCCTCTCTGCCTTCCTACTGTCTCAATAAAGAACCTTCTCTCCTGTGTCTCCCCTACTCTGTCTCCCTCTCAGCCTTCCTACGGTCTCAATAAAGAACCTTCTCTCCTGTGTCTATCCTACTCTGTCTCCCTCTCTGCCTTCCTACTGTCTCAATAAAGAACCTTCTCTCCTGTGTCTCTCCTACTCTGTCTCCCTCTCAGCCTTCCTACTGTCTCAATAAAGAACCTTCTCTCCTGTGTCTATCCTACTCTGTCTCCCTCTCTGCCTTCCTACTGTCTCAATAAAGAACGTTCTCTCCTGTGTCTCTCCTACTCTGTCTCCCTCTCAGCCTTCCTACTGTCTCAATAAAGAACCTTCTCTCCTGTGTCTCCTCTACTCTGTCTCCCTCTCAGCCTTCCTACTGTCTCAATAAAGAACGTTCTCTCCTGTGTCTCTCCTACTCTGTCTCCCTATCAGCCTTCCTACTGTCTCAATAAAGAACCTTCTCTCCTGTGTCTCCTCTACTCTGTCTCCCTCTCTGCGTTCCTACTGTCTCAATAAAGAACCTTCTCTCCTGTGTCTCCTCTACTCTGTCTCCCTCTCAGCCTTCCTACTGTCTCAATAAAGAACCTTCTCTCCTGTGTCTATCCTACTCTGTCTCCCTCTCTGCCTTCCTACTGTCTCAATAAAGAACCTTCTCTCCTGTGTCTCTCCTACTCTGTCTCCCTCTCAGCCTTCCTACTGTCTCAATAAAGAACCTTCTCTCCTGTGTCTCCTCTACTCTGTCTCACTCTAAGCCTTCCTGCTGTCACAATAAAGAACCTTCGCTCATGTGTCTCCTCTACTCTGTCTCCCTCTCAGCCTTCTTACTGTCTCAATAAAGAACCTTCTCTCCTGTGTCTCCTCTACTATGTCTCCCTCTCTGCCTTCCTACTGTCTCAATAAAGAACCTTCTCTCCTGTGTCTCCCCTACTCTGTCTCCCTCTCAGCCTTCCTACGGTCTCAATAAAGAACCTTCTCTCCTGTGTCTCCTCTACTCTGTCTCCCTCTCAGCCTTCCTACTGTCTCAATAAAGAACCTTCTCTCCTGTGTCTCCTCTACTCTGTCTCCCTCTCTGCCTTCCTACTGTCTCAATAAAGAACCTTCTCTCCTGTGTCTCCCCTACTCTGTCTCCCTCTCAGCCTTCCTACGGTCTCAATAAAGAACCTTCTCTCCTGTGTCTCTCCTACTCTGTCTCCCTCTCAGCCTTCCTACTGTCTCAATAAAGAACCTTCTCTCCTGTGTCTCTCCTACTCTGTCTCCCTCTCAGCCTTCCTACTGTCTCAATAAAGAACATTCTCTCCTGTGTCTCCTCTACTCTTTCTCCCTCTCAGCCTTTCTACTGTCTCAATAAAGAACATTCTCTCCTGTGTCTCCCCTATACTCTGTCTCCCTCTCAGCCTTCCTACTGTCTCAATAAAGAACCTTCTCTCATGTGTCTCCTCTACTCTGTCTCCCTCTCATCCTTCCTGCTGTCTCAATAAAGAACCTTCGCTCATGTGTTTCCTCTACTCTGTCTCCCTCTCAGCCTTCCTACTGTCTCAATAAATAATCTTATCTCCTGTGTCTCCTCTACTCTGTCTCCCTCTCAGCCTTCCTACTGTCTCAATAAAGAACCTTCTCTCCTGTGTCTATCCTACTCTGTCTCCCTCTCTGCCTTCCTACTGTCTCAATAAAGAACCTTCTCTCCTGTGTCTCTCCTACTCTGTCTCCCTCTCAGCCTTCCTACTGTCTCAATAAAGAACCTTCTCTCTTGTGTCTATCCTACTCTGTCTCCCTCTCTGCCTTCCTACTGTCTCAATAAAGAACCTTCTCTCCTGTGTCTCTCATACTCTGTCTCCCTCTCAGCCTTCCTACTGTCTCAATAAAGAACCTTCTCTCCTGTATCTCCTCTACTCTGTCTCCCTCTCAGCCTTCCTACTGTCTCAATAAAGAACCTTCTCTCCTGTGTTTCCTCTACTCTGTCTCCCTCTCAGCCTTTCTACTGTCTCAATAAAGAACCTTCTCACCTGTGTCTCCCCTATACTCTGTCTCCCTCTCAGCCTTCCTGCCGTCACAATAAAGAACCTTCGCTCATGTGTCTCCTCTACTCTGTCTCCCTCTCAGCCTTCTTACTGTCTCAATAAAGAACCTTCTCTCCTGTGTCTCCTCTACTCTGTCTCCCTCTCAGCCTTCCTACTGTCTCAATAAAGAACCTTCTCTCCTGTGTCTCCTCTACTCTGTCTCCCTCTCTGCCTTCCTACTGTCTCAATAAAGAACCTTCTCTCCTGTGTCTCCTCTATTCTGTCTCCCTCTCAGCCTTCCTACTGTCTCAATAAAGAGCGTTCTCTCCTGTGTCTCTTCTACTCTGTCTCCCTCTCTGCCTTCCTACTGTCTCAATAAAGAACCTTCTCTCCTGTGTCTCCTCTACTCTGTCTCCCTCTCAGCCTTCCTACTGTCTCAATAAAGAACCTTCTCTCCTGTGTCTCCTCTACTCTGTCTCCCTCTCTGCCTTCCTACTGTCTCAATAAAGAACATTCTCTCCTGTGTCTCCCCTACTCTGTCTCCCTCTCAGCCTTCCTACGGTCTCAATAAAGAACCTTCTCTCCTGTGTCTCTCCTACTCTGTCTCCCTCTCAGCCTTCCTACTGTCTCAATAAAGAACCTTCTCTCCTGTGTCTCTCCTACTCTGTCTCCCTCTCAGCCTTCCTACTGTCTCAATAAAGAACATTCTCTCCTGTGTCTCCTCTACTCTTTCTCCCTCTCAGCCTTCCTACTGTCTCAATAAAGAACCTTCTCTCCTGTGTCTCCTCTACTCTGTCTCCCTCTCAGCCTTTCTACTGTCTCAATAAAGAACCTTCTCTCCTGTGTCTCCCCTATACTCTGTCTCCCTCTCAGCCTTCCTACTGTCTCAATAAAGAACCTTCTCTCATGTGTCTCCTCTACTCTGTCTCCCTCTCATCCTTCCTGCTGTCTCAATAAAGAACCTTCGCTCATGTGTTTCCTCTACTCTGTCTCCCTCTCAGCCTTCCTACTGTCTCAATAAAGAATCTTCTCTCCTGTGTCTCCTCTACTCTGTCTCCCTCTCAGCCTTCCTACTGTCTCAATAAATAACCTTCTCTCCTGTGTCTATCCTACTCTGTCTCCCTCTCTGCCTTCCTACTGTCTCAATAAAGAACCTTCTCTCCTGTGTCTCTCCTACTCTGTCTCCCTCTCAGCCTTCCTACTGTCTCAATAAAGAACCTTCTCTCCTGTGTCTCCTCTACTCTGTCTCCCTCTCAGCCTTCCTACTGTCTCAATAAAGAACCTTCTCTCCTGTGTTTCCTCTACTCTGTGTCCCTCTCAGCCTTTCTACTGTCTCAATAAAGAACCTTCTCTCCTGTGTCTCCCCTATACTCTGTCTCCCTCTCAGCCTTCCTGCTGTCACAATAAAGAACCTTCGCTCATGTGTCTCCTCTACTCTGTCTCCCTCTCAGCCTTCTTACTGTCTCAATAAAGAACCTTCTCACCTGTGTCTCCTCTACTCTGTCTCCCTCTCAGCCTTCCTACTGTCTCAATAAAGAACCTTCTCTCCTGTGTTTCCTCTACTCTGTCTCCCTCTCAGCCTTTCTACTGTCTCAATAAAGAACCTTCTCTCCTGTGTCTCCCCTATACTCTGTCTCCCTCTCAGCCTTCCTGCTGTCACAATAAAGAACCTTCGCTCATGTGTCTCCTCTACTCTGTCTCCCTCTCAGCCTTCTTACTGTCTCAATAAAGAACCTTCTCTCCTGTGTCTCCTCTACTCTGTCTCCCTCTCTGCCTTCCTACTGTCTCAATAAAGAACCTTCTCTCCTGTGTCTCCCCTACTCTGTCTCCCTCTCAGCCTTCCTACAGTCTCAATAAAGAACCTTCTCTCCTGTGTCTCCTCTACTCTGTCTCCCTCTCTGCCTTCCTACTGTCTCAATAAAGAACCTTCTCTCCTGTGTCTCCTCTACTCTGTCTCCCTCTCTGCCTTCCTACTGTCTCAATAAAGAACCTTCTCTCCTGTGTCTCCCCTACTCTGTCTCCCTCTCAGCCTTCCTACGGTCTCAATAAAGAACCTTCTCTCCTGTGTCTCTCCTACTCTGTCTCCCTCTCAGCCTTCCTACTGTCTCAATAAAGAACCTTCTCTCCTGTGTCTCTCCTACTCTGTCTCCCTCTCAGCCTTCCTACTGTCTCAATAAAGAACATTCTCTCCTGTGTCTCCTCTACTCTTTCTCCCTCTCAGCCTTCCTACTGTCTCAATAAAGAACCTTCTCTCCTGTGTCTCCTCTACTCTGTCTCCCTCTCAGCCTTTCTACTGTCTCAATAAAGAACCTTCTCTCCTGTGTTTCCCCTATACTCTGTCTCCCTCTCAGCCTTCCTGCTGTCTCAATAAAGAACTTTCGCTCATGTGTTTCCTCTACTCTGTCTCCCTCTCAGCCTTCATACTGTCTCAATAAAGAATCTTCTCTCCTGTGTCTCCTCTACTCTGTCTCCCTCTCAGCCTTCCTACTGTCTCAATAAAGAACCTTCTCTCCTGTGTCTATCCTACTCTGTCTCCCTCTCTGCCTTCCTACTGTCTCAATAAAGAACCTTCTCTCCTGTGTCTCTCCTACTCTGTCTCCCTCTCAGCCTTTCTACTGTCTCAATAAAGAACCTTCTCTCCTGTGTCTCCTCTACTCTGTCTCCCTCTCTGCCTTCCTACTGTCTCAATAAAGAACCTTCTCTCCTGTGTCTCCCCTACTCTGTCTCCCTCTCAGCCTTCCTACGGTCTCAATAAAGAACCTTCTCTCCTGTGTCTCTCCTACTCTGTCTCCCTCTCAGCCTTCCTACTGTCTCAATAAAGAACCTTCTCTCCTGTGTCTCTCCTACTCTGTCTCCCTCTCAGCCTTCCTACTGTCTCAATAAAGAACATTCTCTCCTGTGTCTCCTCTACTCTTTCTCCCTCTCAGCCTTCCTACTGTCTCAATAAAGAACCTTCTCTCCTGTGTCTCCTCTACTCTGTCTCCCTCTCAGCCTTTCTACTGTCTCAATAAAGAACCTTCTCTCCTGTGTTTCCCCTATACTCTGTCTCCCTCTCAGCCTTCCTGCTGTCTCAATAAAGAACTTTCGCTCATGTGTTTCCTCTACTCTGTCTCCCTCTCAGCCTTCATACTGTCTCAATAAAGAATCTTCTCTCCTGTGTCTCCTCTACTCTGTCTCCCTCTCAGCCTTCCTACTGTCTCAATAAAGAACCTTCTCTCCTGTGTCTATCCTACTCTGTCTCCCTCTCTGCCTTCCTACTGTCTCAATAAAGAACCTTCTCTCCTGTGTCTCTCCTACTCTGTCTCCCTCTCAGCCTTTCTACTGTCTCAATAAAGAACCTTCTCTCCTGTGTCTATCCTACTCTGTCTCCCTCTCTGCCTTCCTACTGTCTCAATAAAGAACCTTCTCTCCTGTGTCTCTCCTACTCTGTCTCCCTCTCAGCCTTCCTACTGTCTCAATAAAGAACCTTCTCTCATGTGTCTCCTCTACTCTGTCTCCCTCTCATCCTTCCTGCTGTCTCAATAAAGAACCTTCGCTCATGTGTTTCCTCTACTCTGTCTCCCTCTCAGCCTTCCTACTGTCTCAATAAAGAATCTTCTCTCCTGTGTCTCCTCTACTCTGTCTCCCTCTCAGCCTTCCTACTGTCTCAATAAAGAACCTTGTCTCCTGTGTCTATCCTACTCTGTCTCCCTCTCTGCCTTCCTACTGTCTCAATAAAGAACCTTCTCTCCTGTGTCTCTCCTACTCTGTCTCCCTCTCAGCCTTCCTACTGTCTCAATAAAGAACCTTCTCTCCTGTGTCTCCTCTACTCTGTCTCCCTCTCAGCCTTCCTACTGTCTCAATAAAGAACCTTCTCTCCTGTGTTTCCTCTACTCTGTCTCCCTCTCAGCCTTTCTACTGTCTCAATAAAGAACCTTCTCTCCTGTGTCTCCCCTATACTCTGTCTCCCTCTCAGCCTTCCTGCTGTCACAATAAAGAACCTTCGCTCATGTGTCTCCTCTACTCTGTCTCCCTCTCAGCCTTCTTACTGTCTCAATAAAGAACCTTCTCTCCTGTGTCTCCTCTACTCTGTCTCCCTCTCAGCCTTCCTACTGTCTCAATAAAGAACCTTCTCTCCTGTGTTTCCTCTACTCTGTCTCCCTCTCAGCCTTTCTACTGTCTCAATAAAGAACCTTCTCTCCTGTGTCTCCCCTATACTCTGTCTCCCTCTCAGCCTTCCTGCTGTCACAATAAAGAACCTTCGCTCATGTGTCTCCTCTACTCTGTCTCCCTCTCAGCCTTCTTACTGTCTCAATAAAGAACCTTCTCTCCTTTGTCTCCTCTACTCTGTCTCCCTCTCTGCCTTCCTACTGTCTCAATAAAGAACCTTCTCTCCTGTGTCTCCCCTACTCTGTCTCCCTCTCAGCCTTCCTACGGTCTCAATAAAGAACCTTCTCTCCTGTGTCTCCTCTACTCTGTCTCCCTCTCAGCCTTCCTACTGTCTCAATAAAGAACCTTCTCTCCTGTGTCTCCTCTACTCTGTCTCCCTCTCTGCCTTCCTACTGTCTCAATAAAGAACCTTCTCTCCTGTGTCTCCCCTACTCTGTCTCCCTCTCAGCCTTCCTACGGTCTCAATAAAGAACCTTCTCTCCTGTGTCTCTCCTACTCTGTCTCCCTCTCAGCCTTTCTACTGTCTCAATAAAGAACCTTCTCTCCTGTGTCTCTCCTACTCTGTCTCCCTCTCAGCCTTCCTACTGTCTCAATAAAGAACATTCTCTCCTGTGTCTCCTCTACTCTTTCTCCCTCTCAGCCTTCCTACTGTCTCAATAAAGAACCTTCTCTCCTGTGTCTCCTCTACTCTGTCTCCCTCTCAGCCTTTCTACTGTCTCAATAAAGAACCTTCTCTCCTGTGTCTCCCCTATACTCTGTCTCCCTCTCAGCCTTCCTGCTGTCTCAATAAAGAACCTTCGCTCATGTGTTTCCTCTACTCTGTCTCCCTCTCAGCCTTCCTACTGTCTCAATAAAGAATCTTCTCTCCTGTGTCTCCTCTACTCTGTCTCCCTCTCAGCCTTCCTACTGTCTCAATAAAGAACCTTCTCTCCTGTGTCTATCCTACTATGTCTCCCTCTCAGCCTTCCTACTGTCTCAATAAAGAACCTTCTCTCATGTGTCTCCTCTACTCTGTCTCCCTCTCATCCTTCCTGCTGTCTCAATAAAGAACCTTCGCTCATGTGTTTCCTCTACTCTGTCTCCCTCTCAGCCTTCCTACTGTCTCAATAAAGAATCTTCTCTCCTGTGTCTCCTCTACTCTGTCTCCCTCTCACCCTTCCTACTGTCTCAATAAAGAACCTTCTCTCCTGTGTCTATCCTACTCTGTCTCCCTCTCTGCCTTCCTACTGTCTCAATAAAGAACCTTCTCTCCTGTGTCTCTCCTACTCTGTCTCCCTCTCAGCCTTCCTACTGTCTCAATAAAGAACCTTCTCTCCTGTGTCTATCCTACTCTGTCTCCCTCTCTGCCTTCCTACTGTCTCAATAAAGAACCTTCTCTCCTGTGTCTCTCCTACTCTGTCTCCCTCTCAGCCTTCCTACTGTCTCAATAAAGAACCTTCTCTCCTGTATCTCCTCTACTCTGTCTCCCTCTCAGCCTTCCTACTGTCTCAATAAAGAACCTTCTCTCCTGTGTCTATCCTACTCTGTCTCCCTCTCTGCCTTCCTACTGTCTCAATAAAGAACCTTCTCTCCTGTGTCTCTCCTACTCTGTCTCCCTCTCAGCCTTCCTACTGTCTCAATAAAGAACCTTCTCTCCTGTGTCTCCTCTACTCTGTCTCACTCTAAGCCTTCCTGCTGTCACAATAAAGAACCTTCGCTCATGTGTCTCCTCTACTCTGTCTCCCTCTCAGCCTTCTTACTGTCTCAATAAAGAACCTTCTCTCCTGTGTCTCCTCTACTCTGTCTCCCTCTCTGCCTTCCTACTGTCTCAATAAAGAACCTTCTCTCCTGTGTCTCCCCTACTCTGTCTCCCTCTCAGCCTTCCTACGGTCTCAATAAAGAACCTTCTCTCCTGTGTCTCCTCTACTCTGTCTCCCTCTCAGCCTTCCTACTGTCTCAATAAAGAACCTTCTCTCCTGTGTCTCCTCTACTCTGTCTCCCTCTCTGCCTTCCTACTGTCTCAATAAAGAACCTTCTCTCCTGTGTCTCCCCTACTCTGTCTCCCTCTCAGCCTTCCTACGGTCTCAATAAAGAACCTTCTCTCCTGTGTCTCTCCTACTCTGTCTCCCTCTCAGCCTTCCTACTGTCTCAATAAAGAACCTTCTCTCCTGTGTCTCTCCTACTCTGTCTCCCTCTCAGCCTTCCTACTGTCTCAATAAAGAACATTCTCTCCTGTGTCTCCTCTACTCTTTCTCCCTCTCAGCCTTTCTACTGTCTCAATAAAGAACATTCTCTCCTGTGTCTCCCCTATACTCTGTCTCCCTCTCAGCCTTCCTACTGTCTCAATAAAGAACCTTCTCTCATGTGTCTCCTCTACTCTGTCTCCCTCTCATCCTTCCTGCTGTCTCAATAAAGAACCTTCGCTCATGTGTTTCCTCTACTCTGTCTCCCTCTCAGCCTTCCTACTGTCTCAATAAATAATCTTATCTCCTGTGTCTCCTCTACTCTGTCTCCCTCTCAGCCTTCCTACTGTCTCAATAAAGAACCTTCTCTCCTGTGTCTATCCTACTCTGTCTCCCTCTCTGCCTTCCTACTGTCTCAATAAAGAACCTTCTCTCCTGTGTCTCTCCTACTCTGTCTCCCTCTCAGCCTTCCTACTGTCTCAATAAAGAACCTTCTCTCCTGTGTCTATCCTACTCTGTCTCCCTCTCTGACTTCCTACTGTCTCAATAAAGAACCTTCTCTCCTGTGTCTCTCATACTCTGTCTCCCTCTCAGCCTTCCTACTGTCTCAATAAAGAACCTTCTCTCCTGTATCTCCTCTACTCTGTCTCCCTCTCAGCCTTCCTACTGTCTCAATAAAGAACCTTCTCTCCTGTGTTTCCTCTACTCTGTCTCCCTCTCAGCCTTTCTACTGTCTCAATAAAGAACCTTCTCTCCTGTGTCTCCCCTATACTCTGTCTCCCTCTCAGCCTTCCTGCCGTCACAATAAAGAACCTTCGCTCATGTGTCTCCTCTACTCTGTCTCCCTCTCAGCCTTCTTACTGTCTCAATAAAGAACCTTCTCTCCTGTGTCTCCCCTACTCTGTCTCCCTCTCAGCCTTCCTACAGTCTCAATAAAGAACCTTCTCTCCTGTGTCTCCTCTACTCTGTCTCCCTCTCTGCCTTCCTACTGTCTCAATAAAGAACCTTCTCTCCTGTGTCTCCTCTACTCTGTCTCCCTCTCTGCCTTCCTACTGTCTCAATAAAGAACCTTCTCTCCTGTGTCTCCCCTACTCTGTCTCCCTCTCAGCCTTCCTACGGTCTCAATAAAGAACCTTCTCTCCTGTGTCTCTCCTACTCTGTCTCCCTCTCAGCCTTCCTACTGTCTCAATAAAGAACCTTCTCTCCTGTGTCTCTCCTACTCTGTCTCCCTCTCAGCCTTCCTACTGTCTCAATAAAGAACATTCTCTCCTGTGTCTCCTCTACTCTTTCTCCCTCTCAGCCTTCCTACTGTCTCAATAAAGAACCTTCTCTCCTGTGTCTCCTCTACTCTGTCTCCCTCTCAGCCTTTCTACTGTCTCAATAAAGAACCTTCTCTCCTGTGTCTCCCCTATACTCTGTTTCCCTCTCAGCCTTCCTACTGTCTCAATAAAGAACATTCTCTCATGTGTCTCCTCTACTCTGTCTCCCTCTCATCCTTCCTGCTGTCTCAATAAAGATCCTTCGCTCATGTGTTTCCTCTACTCTGTCTCCCTCTCAGCCTTCCTACTGTCTCAATAAAGAATCTTCTCTCCTGTGTCTCCTCTACTCTGTCTCCCTCTCAGCCTTCCTACTGTCTCAATAAATAACCTTCTCTCCTGTGTCTATCCTACTCTGTCTCCCTCTCTGCCTTCCTACTGTCTCAATAAAGAACCTTCTCTCCTGTGTCTCTCCTACTCTGTCTCCCTCTCAGCCTTCCTACTGTCTCAATAAAGAACCTTCTCTCCTGTGTCTCCTCTACTCTGTCTCCCTCTCAGCCTTCCTACTGTCTCAATAAAGAACCTTCTCTCCTGTGTTTCCTCTACTCTGTCTCCCTCTCAGCCTTTCTACTGTCTCAATAAAGAACCTTCTCTCCTGTGTCTCCCCTATACTCTGTCTCCCTCTCAGCCTTCCTGCTGTCACAATAAAGAACCTTTGCTCATGTGTCTCCTCTACTCTGTCTCCCTCTCAGCCTTCTTACTGTCTCAATAAAGAACCTTCTCTCCTGTGTCTCCTCTACTCTGTCTCCCTCTCAGCCTTCCTACTGTCTCAATAAAGAACCTTCTCTCCTGTGTTTCCTCTACTCTGTCTCCCTCTCAGCCTTTCTACTGTCTCAATAAAGAACCTTCTCTCCTGTGTCTCCCCTATACTCTGTCTCCCTCTCAGCCTTCCTGCTGTCACAATAAAGAACCTTCGCTCATGTGTCTCCTCTACTCTGTCTCCCTCTCAGCCTTCTTACTGTCTCAATAAAGAACCTTCTCTCCTGTGTCTCCTCTACTCTGTCTCCCTCTCTGCCTTCCTACTGTCTCAATAAAGAACCTTCTCTCCTGTGTCTCCCCTACTCTGTCTCCCTCTCAGCCTTCCTACAGTCTCAATAAAGAACCTTCTCTCCTGTGTCTCCTCTACTCTGTCTCCCTCTCTGCCTTCCTACTGTCTCAATAAAGAACCTTCTCTCCTGTGTCTCCTCTACTCTGTCTCCCTCTCTGCCTTCCTACTGTCTCAATAAAGAACCTTCTCTCATGTGTCTCCCCTACTCTGTCTCCCTCTCAGCCTTCCTACGGTCTCAATAAAGAACCTTCTCTCCTGTGTCTCTCCTACTATGTCTCCCTCTCAGCCTTCCTACTGTCTCAATAAAGAACCTTCTCTCCTGTGTCTCTCCTACTCTGTCTCCCTCTCAGCCTTCCTACTGTCTCAATAAAGAACATTCTCTCCTGTGTCTCCTCTACTCTTTCTCCCTCTCAGCCTTCCTACTGTCTCAATAAAGAACCTTCTCTCCTGTGTCTCCTCTACTCTGTCTCCCTCTCAGCCTTTCTACTGTCTCAATAAAGAACCTTCTCTCCTGTGTTTCCCCTATACTCTGTCTCCCTCTCAGCCTTCCTGCTGTCTCAATAAAGAACTTTCGCTCATGTGTTTCCTCTACTCTGTCTCCCTCTCAGCCTTCATACTGTCTCAATAAAGAATCTTCTCTCCTGTGTCTCCTCTACTCTGTCTCCCTCTCAGCCTTCCTACTGTCTCAATAAAGAACCTTCTCTCCTGTGTCTATCCTACTCTGTCTCCCTCTCTGCCTTCCTACTGTCTCAATAAAGAACCTTCTCTCCTGTGTCTCTCCTACTCTGTCTCCCTCTCAGCCTTTCTACTGTCTCAATAAAGAACCTTCTCTCCTGTGTCTATCCTACTCTGTCTCCCTCTCTGCCTTCCTACTGTCTCAATAAAGAACCTTCTCTCCTGTGTCTCTCCTACTCTGTCTCCCTCTCAGCCTTCCTACTGTCTCAATAAAGAACCTTCTCTCATGTGTCTCCTCTACTCTGTCTCCCTCTCATCCTTCCTGCTGTCTCAATAAAGAACCTTCGCTCATGTGTTTCCTCTACTCTGTCTCCCTCTCAGCCTTCCTACTGTCTCAATAAAGAATCTTCTCTCCTGTGTCTCCTCTACTCTGTCTCCCTCTCAGCCTTCCTACTGTCTCAATAAAGAACCTTGTCTCCTGTGTCTATCCTACTCTGTCTCCCTCTCTGCCTTCCTACTGTCTCAATAAAGAACCTTCTCTCCTGTGTCTCTCCTACTCTGTCTCCCTCTCAGCCTTCCTACTGTCTCAATAAAGAACCTTCTCTCCTGTGTCTCCTCTACTCTGTCTCCCTCTCAGCCTTCCTACTGTCTCAATAAAGAACCTTCTCTCCTGTGTTTCCTCTACTCTGTCTCCCTCTCAGCCTTTCTACTGTCTCAATAAAGAACATTCTCTCCTGTGTCTCCCCTATACTCTGTCTCCCTCTCAGCCTTCCTGCTGTCACAATAAAGAACCTTCGCTCATGTGTCTCCTCTACTCTGTCTCCCTCTCAGCCTTCTTACTGTCTCAATAAAGAACCTTCTCTCCTGTGTCTCCTCTACTCTGTCTCCCTCTCAGCCTTCCTACTGTCTCAATAAAGAACCTTCTCTCCTGTGTTTCCTCTACTCTGTCTCCCTCTCAGCCTTTCTACTGTCTCAATAAAGAACCTTCTCTCCTGTGTCTCCCCTATACTCTGTCTCCCTCTCAGCCTTCCTGCTGTCACAATAAAGAACCTTCGCTCATGTGTCTCCTCTACTCTGTCTCCCTCTCAGCCTTCTTACTGTCTCAATAAAGAACCTTCTCTCCTTTGTCTCCTCTACTCTGTCTCCCTCTCTGCCTTCCTACTGTCTCAATAAAGAACCTTCTCTCCTGTGTCTCCCCTACTCTGTCTCCCTCTCAGCCTTCCTACGGTCTCAATAAAGAACCTTCTCTCCTGTGTCTCCTCTACTCTGTCTCCCTCTCAGCCTTCCTACTGTCTCAATAAAGAACCTTCTCTCCTGTGTCTCCTCTACTCTGTCTCCCTCTCTGCCTTCCTACTGTCTCAATAAAGAACCTTCTCTCCTGTGTCTCCCCTACTCTGTCTCCCTCTCAGCCTTCCTACGGTCTCAATAAAGAACCTTCTCTCCTGTGTCTCTCCTACTCTGTCTCCCTCTCAGCCTTCCTACTGTCTCAATAAAGAACCTTCTCTCCTGTGTCTCTCCTACTCTGTCTCCCTCTCAGCCTTCCTACTGTCTCAATAAAGAACATTCTCTCCTGTGTCTCCTCTACTCTTTCTCCCTCTCAGCCTTCCTACTGTCTCAATAAAGAACCTTCTCTCCTGTGTCTCCTCTACTCTGTCTCCCTCTCAGCCTTTCTACTGTCTCAATAAAGAACCTTCTCTCCTGTGTCTCCCCTATACTCTGTCTCCCTCTCAGCCTTCCTGCTGTCTCAATAAAGAACCTTCGCTCATGTGTTTCCTCTACTCTGTCTCCCTCTCAGCCTTCCTACTGTCTCAATAAAGAATCTTCTCTCCTGTGTCTCCTCTACTCTGTCTCCCTCTCAGCCTTCCTACTGTCTCAATAAAGAACCTTCTCTCCTGTGTCTATCCTACTCTGTCTCCCTCTCAGCCTTCCTACTGTCTCAATAAAGAACCTTCTCTCATGTGTCTCCTCTACTCTGTCTCCCTCTCATCTTTCCTGCTGTCTCAATAAAGAACCTTCGCTCATGTGTTTCCTCTACTCTGTCTCCCTCTCAGCCTTCCTACTGTCTCAATAAAGAATCTTCTCTCCTGTGTCTCCTCTACTCTGTCTCCCTCTCAGCCTTCCTACTGTCTCAATAAAGAACCTTCTCTCCTGTGTCTATCCTACTCTGTCTCCCTCTCTGCCTTCCTACTGTCTCAATAAAGAACCTTCTCTCCTGTGTCTCTCCTACTCTGTCTCCCTCTCAGCCTTCCTACTGTCTCAATAAAGAACCTTCTCTCCTGTGTCTATCCTACTCTGTCTCCCTCTCTGCCTTCCTACTGTCTCAATAAAGAACCTTCTCTCCTGTGTCTCTCCTACTCTGTCTCCCTCTCAGCCTTCCTACTATCTCAATAAAGAACCTTCTCTCCTGTATCTCCTCTACTCTGTCTCCCTCTCAGCCTTCCTACTGTCTCAATAAAGAACCTTCTCTCCTGTGTTTCCTCTACTCTGTCTCCCTCTCAGCCTTTCTACTGTCTCAATAAAGAACCTTCTCTCCTGTGTCTCCCCTATACTCTGTCTCCCTCTCAGCCTCCCTGCTGTCACAATAAAGAACCTTCGCTCATGTGTCTCCTCTACTCTGTCTCCCTATCAGCCTTCTTACTGTCTCAATAAAGAACCTTCTCTCCTGTGTCTCCTCTACTCTGTCTTCCTCTCAGCCTTCCTACTGTCTCAATAAAGAACCTTCTCTCCTGTGTCTCCTCTACTCTGTCTCCCTCTCTGCCTTCCTACTGTCTCAATAAAGAACCTTCTCTCCTGTGTCTCCTCTACTCTGTCTCCCTCTCAGCCTTCCTACTGTCTCAATAAAGAGCGTTCTCTCCTGTGTCTCTCCTACTCTGTCTCCCTCTCTGCCTTCCTACTGTCTCAATAAAGAACCTTCTCTCCTGTGTCTCCTCTACTCTGTCTCCCTCTCAGCCTTCCTACTGTCTCAATAAAGAACCTTCTCTCCTGTGTCTC
Source organism: Notolepis coatsorum (assembly GCF_963971535.1). Taxonomy (NCBI): domain Eukaryota; kingdom Metazoa; phylum Chordata; class Actinopteri; order Aulopiformes; family Paralepididae; genus Notolepis; species Notolepis coatsorum. Next base: position 192,182,820 of record NC_140168.1, read on the forward strand.
TCCTACTCTGTCTCCCTCTCAGCCTTCCTACTGTCTCAATAAAGAACCTTCTCTCCTGTGTCTCCTCTACTCTGTCTCCCTCTCAGCCTTCCTACTGTCTCAATAGAGAACCTTCTCTCCTGTGTTTCCTCTACTCTGTCTCCCTCTCAGCCTTTCTACTGTCTCAATAAAGAACCTTCTCTCCTGTGTCTCCCCTATACTCTGTCTCCCTCTCAGCCTTCCTGCTGTCACAATAAAGAACCTTCGCTCATGTGTCTCCTCTACTCTGTCTCCCTCTCAGCCTTCTTACTGTCTCAATAAAGAACCTTCTCTCCTGTGTCTCCTCTACTCTGTCTCCCTCTCAGCCTTCCTACTGTCTCAATAAAGAACCTTCTCTCCTGTGTTTCCTCTACTCTGTCTCCCTCTCAGCCTTTCTACTGTCTCAATAAAGAACCTTCTCTCCTGTGTCTCCCCTATACCCTGTCTCTCTCTCAGCCTTCCTGCTGTCACAATAAAGAACCTTCGCTCATGTGTCTCCTCTACTCTGTCTCCCTCTCAGCCTTCTTACTGTCTCAATAAAGAACCTTCTCTCCTGTGTCTCCTCTACTCTGTCTCCCTCTCTGCCTTCCTACTGTCTCAATAAAGAACCTTCTCTCCTGTGTCTCCCCTACTCTGTCTCCCTCTCAGCCTTCCTACAGTCTCAATAAAGAACCTTCTCTCCTGTGTCTCCTCTACTCTGTCTCCCTCTCTGCCTTCCTACTGTCTCAATAAAGAACCTTCTCTCCTGTGTCTCCTCTACTCTGTCTCCCTCTCTGCCTTCCTACTGTCTCAATAAAGAACCTTCTCTCCTGTGTCTCCCCTACTCTGTCTCCCTCTCAGCCTTCCTACGGTCTCAATAAAGAACCTTCTCTCCTGTGTCTCTCCTACTCTGTCTCCCTCTCAGCCCTCCTACTGTCTCAATAAAGAACCTTCTCTCCTGTGTCTCTCCTACTCTGTCTCCCTCTCAGCCTTCCTACTGTCTCAATAAAGAACATTCTCTCCTGTGTCTCCTCTACTCTTTCTCCCTCTCAGCCTTCCTACTGTCTCAATAAAGAACCTTCTCTCCTGTGTCTCCTCTACTCTGTCTCCCTCTCAGCCTTTCTACTGTCTCAATAAAGAACCTTCTCTCCTGTGTTTCCCCTATACTCTGTCTCCCTCTCAGCCTTCCTGCTGTCTCAATAAAGAACCTTCGCTCATGTGATTCCTCTACTCTGTCTCCCTCTCAGCCTTCATACTGTCTCAATAAAGAATCTTCTCTCCTGTGTCTCCTCTACTCTGTCTCCCTCTCAGCCTTCCTACTGTCTCAATAAAGAACCTTCTCTCCTGTGTCTATCCTACTCTGTCTCCCTCTCTGCCTTCCTACTGTCTCAATAAAGAACCTTCTCTCCTGTGTCTCTCCTACTCTGTCTCCCTCTCAGCCTTCCTACTGTCTCAATAAAGAACCTTCTCTCCTGTGTCTATCCTACTCTGTCTCCCTCTCTGCCTTCCTACTGTCTCAATAAAGAACCTTCTCTCCTGTGTCTCTCCTACTCTGTCTCCCTCTCAGCCTTCCTACTGTCTCAATAAAGAACCTTCTCTCATGTGTCTCCTCTACTCTGTCTCCCTCTCATCCTTCCTGCTGTCTCAATAAAGAACCTTCGCTCATGTGTTTCCTCTACTCTGTCTCCCTCTCAGCCTTCCTACTGTCTCAATAAAGAATCTTCTCTCCTGTGTCTCCTCTACTCTGTCTCCCTCTCAGCCTTCCTACTGTCTCAATAAAGAACCTTGTCTCCTGTGTCTATCCTACTCTGTCTCCCTCTCTGCCTTCCTACTGTCTCAATAAAGAACCTTCTCTCCTGTGTCTCTCCTACTCTGTCTCCCTCTCAGCCTTCCTACTGTCTCAATAAAGAACCTTCTCTCCTGTGTCTCATCTACTCTGTCTCCCTCTCAGCCTTCCTACTGTCTCAATAAAGAACCTTCTCTCCTGTGTTTCCTCTACTCTGTCTCCCTCTCAGCCTTTCTACTGTCTCAATAAAGAACCTTCTCTCCTGTGTCTCCCCTATACTCTGTCTCCCTCTCAGCCTTCCTGCTGTCACAATAAAGAACCTTCGCTCATGTGTCTCCTCTACTCTGTCTCCCTCTCAGCCTTCTTACTGTCTCAATAAAGAACCTTCTCTCCTGTGTCTCCTCTACTCTGTCTCCCTCTCAGCCTTCCTACTGTCTCAATAAAGAACCTTCTCTCCTGTGTTTCCTCTACTCTGTCTCCCTCTCAGCCTTTCTACTGTCTCAATAAAGAACCTTCTCTCCTGTGTCTCCCCTATACTCTGTCTCCCTCTCAGCCTTCCTGCTGTCACAATAAAGAACCTTCGCTCATGTGTCTCCTCTACTCTGTCTCCCTCTCAGCCTTCTTACTGTCTCAATAAAGAACCTTCTCTCCTGTGTCTCCTCTACTCTGTCTCCCTCTCTGCCTTCCTACTGTCTCAATAAAGAACCTTCTCTCCTGTGTCTCCCCTACTCTGTCTCCCTCTCAGCCTTCCTACGGTCTCAATAAAGAACCTTCTCTCCTGTGTCTCCTCTACTCTGTCTCCCTCTCAGCCTTCCTACTGTCTCAATAAAGAACCTTCTCTCCTGTGTCTCCTCTACTCTGTCTCCCTCTCTGCCTTCCTACTGTCTCAATAAAGAACCTTCTCTCCTGTGTCTCCCCTACTCTGTCTCCCTCTCAGCCTTCCTACGGTCTCAATAAAGAACCTTCTCTCCTGTGTCTCTCCTACTCTGTCTCCCTCTCAGCCTTCCTACTGTCTCAATAAAGAACCTTCTCTCCTGTGTCTCTCCTACTCTGTCTCCCTCTCAGCCTTCCTACTGTCTCAATAAAGAACATTCTCTCCTGTGTCTCCTCTACTCTTTCTCCCTCTCAGCCTTCCTACTGTCTCAATAAAGAACCTTCTCTCCTGTGTCTCCTCTACTCTGTCTCCCTCTCAGCCTTTCTACTGTCTCAATAAAGAACCTTCTCTCCTGTGTCTCCCCTATACTCTGTCTCCCTCTCAGCCTTCCTGCTGTCTCAATAAAGAACCTTCGCTCATGTGTTTCCTCTACTCTGTCTCCCTCTCAGCCTTCCTACTGTCTCAATAAAGAATCTTCTCTCCTGTGTCTCCTCTACTCTGTCTCCCTCTCAGCCTTCCTACTGTCTCAATAAAGAACCTTCTCTCCTGTGTCTATCCTACTCTGTCTCCCTCTCAGCCTTCCTACTGTCTCAATAAAGAACCTTCTCTCATGTGTCTCCTCTACTCTGTCTCCCTCTCATCCTTCCTGCTGTCTCAATAAAGAACCTTCGCTCATGTGTTTCCTCTACTCTGTCTCCCTCTCAGCCTTCCTACTGTCTCAATAAAGAATCTTCTCTCCTGTGTCTCCTCTACTCTGTCTCCCTCTCAGCCTTCCTACTGTCTCAATAAAGAACCTTCTCTCCTGTGTCTATCCTACTCTGTCTCCCTCTCTGCCTTCCTACTGTCTCAATAAAGAACCTTCTCTCCTGTGTCTCTCCTACTCTGTCTCCCTCTCAGCCTTCCTACTGTCTCAATAAAGAACCTTCTCTCCTGTGTCTATCCTACTCTGTCTCCCTCTCTGCCTTCCTACTGTCTCAATAAAGAACCTTCTCTCCTGTGTCTCTCCTACTCTGTCTCCCTCTCAGCCTTCCTACTGTCTCAATAAAGAACCTTCTCTCATGTGTCTCCTCTACTCTGTCTCCCTCTCATCCTTCCTGCTGTCTCAATAAAGAACCTTCGCTCATGTGTTTCCTCTACTCTGTCTCCCTCTCAGCCTTCCTACTGTCTCAATAAAGAATCTTCTCTCCTGTGTCTCCTCTACTCTGTCTCCCTCTCAGCCTTCCTACTGTCTCAATAAAGAACCTTGTCTCCTGTGTCTATCCTACTCTGTCTCCCTCTCTGCCTTCCTACTGTCTCAATAAAGAACCTTCTCTCCTGTGTCTCCCCTACTCTGTCTCCCTCTCAGCCTTCCTACGGTCTCAATAAAGAACCTTCTCTCCTGTGTCTCCTCTACTCTGTCTCCCTCTCAGCCTTCCTACTGTCTCAATAAAGAACCTTCTCTCCTGTGTCTCCTCTACTCTGTCTCCCTCTCAGCCTTCCTACGGTCTCAATAAAGACCCTTCTCTCCTGTGTCTCTCCTACTCTGTCTCCCTCTCAGCCTTCCTACTGTCTCAATAAAGAACCTTCTCTCCTGTGTCTCTCCTACTCTGTCTCCCTCTCAGCCTTCCTACTGTCTCAATAAAGAACATTCTCTCCTGTGTCTCCTCTACTCTTTCTCCCTCTCAGCCTTCCTACTGTCTCAATAAAGAACCTTCTCTCCTGTGTCTCCTCTACTCTGTCTCCCTCTCAGCCTTTCTACTGTCTCAATAAAGAACCTTCTCTCCTGTGTCTCCCCTATACTCTGTCTCCCTCTCAGCCTTCCTGCTGTCTCAATAAAGAACCTTCGCTCATGTGTTTCCTCTACTCTGTCTCCCTCTCAGCCTTCCTACTGTCTCAATAAAGAATCTTCTCTCCTGTGTCTCCTCTACTCTGTCTCCCTCTCAGCCTTCCTACTGTCTCAATAAAGAACCTTCTCTCCTGTGTCTATCCTACTCTGTCTCCCTCTCAGCCTTCCTACTGTCTCAATAAAGAACCTTCTCTCATGTGTCTCCTCTACTCTGTCTCCCTCTCAACCTTCCTGCTGTCTCAATAAAGAACCTTCGCTCATGTGTTTCCTCTACTCTGTCTCCCTCTCAGCCTTCCTACTGTCTCAATAAAGAATCTTCTCTCCTGTGTCTCCTCTACTCTGTCTCCCTCTCAGCCTTCCTACTGTCTCAATAAAGAACCTTCTCTCCTGTGTCTATCCTACTCTGTCTCCCTCTCTGCCTTCCTACTGTCTCAATAAAGAACCTTCTCTCCTGTGTCTCTCCTACTCTGTCTCCCTCTCAGCCTTCCTACTGTCTCAATAAAGAACCTTCTCTCCTGTGTCTATCCTACTCTGTCTCCCTCTCTGCCTTCCTACTGTCTCAATAAAGAACCTTCTCTCCTGTGTCTCTCCTACTCTGTCTCCCTCTCAGCCTTCCTACTGTCTCAATAAAGAACCTTCTCTCCTGTATCTCCTCTACTCTGTCTCCCTCTCAGCCTTCCTACTGTCTCAATAAAGAACCTTCTCTCCTGTGTTTCCTCTACTCTGTCTCCCTCTCAGCCTTTCTACTGTCTCAATAAAGAACCTTCTCTCCTGTGTCTCCCCTATACTCTGTCTCCCTCTCAGCCTTCCTGCTGTCACAATAAAGAACCTTCGCTCATGTGTCTCCTCTACTCTGTCTCCCTCTCAGCCTTCTTACTGTCTCAATAAAGAACCTTCTCTCCTGTGTCTCCTCTACTCTGTCTCCCTCTCAGCCTTCCTACTGTCTCAATAAAGAACCTTCTCTCCTGTGTCTCCTCTACTCTGTCTCCCTCTCAGCCTTCCTACTGTCTCAATAGAGAACCTTCTCTCCTGTGTTTCCTCTACTCTGTCTCCCTCTCAGCCTTTCTACTGTCTCAATAAAGAACCTTCTCTCCTGTGTCTCCCCTATACTCTGTCTCCCTCTCAGCCTTCCTGCTGTCACAATAAAGAACCTTCGCTCATGTGTCTCCTCTACTCTGTCTCCCTCTCAGCCTTCTTACTGTCTCAATAAAGAACCTTCTCTCCTGTGTCTCCTCTACTCTGTCTCCCTCTCAGCCTTCCTACTGTCTCAATAAAGAACCTTCTCTCCTGTGTTTCCTCTACTCTGTCTCCCTCTCAGCCTTTCTACTGTCTCAATAAAGAACCTTCTCTCCTGTGTCTCCCCTATACCCTGTCTCCCTCTCAGCCTTCCTGCTGTCACAATAAAGAACCTTCGCTCATGTGTCTCCTCTACTCTGTCTCCCTCTCAGCCTTCTTACTGTCTCAATAAAGAACCTTCTCTCCTGTGTCTCCTCTACTCTGTCTCCCTCTCTGCCTTCCTACTGTCTCAATAAAGAACCTTCTCTCCTGTGTCTCCCCTACTCTGTCTCCCTCTCAGCCTTCCGACAGTCTCAATAAAGAACCTTCTCTCCTGTGTCTCCTCTACTCTGTCTCCCTCTCTGCCTTCCTACTGTCTCAATAAAGAACCTTCTCTCCTGTGTCTCCTCTACTCTGTCTCCCTCTCTGCCTTCCTACTGTCTCAATAAAGAACCTTCTCTCCTGTGTCTCCCCTACTCTGTCTCCCTCTCAGCCTTCCTACGGTCTCAATAAAGAACCTTCTCTCCTGTGTCTCTCCTACTCTGTCTCCCTCTCAGCCTTCCTACTGTCTCAATAAAGAACCTTCTCTCCTGTGTCTCTCCTACTCTGTCTCCCTCTCAGCCTTCCTACTGTCTCAATAAAGAACATTCTCTCCTGTGTCTCCTCTACTCTTTCTCCCTCTCAGCCTTCCTACTGTCTCAATAAAGAACCTTCTCTCCTGTGTCTCCTCTACTCTGTCTCCCTCTCAGCCTTTCTACTGTCTCAATAAAGAACCTTCTCTCCTGTGTTTCCCCTATACTCTGTCTCCCTCTCAGCCTTCCTGCTGTCTCAATAAAGAACCTTCGCTCATGTGATTCCTCTACTCTGTCTCCCTCTCAGCCTTCATACTGTCTCAATAAAGAATCTTCTCTCCTGTGTCTCCTCTACTCTGTCTCCCTCTCAGCCTTCCTACTGTCTCAATAAAGAACCTTCTCTCCTGTGTCTATCCTACTCTGTCTCCCTCTCTGCCTTCCTACTGTCTCAATAAAGAACCTTCTCTCCTGTGTCTCTCCTACTCTGTCTCCCTCTCAGCCTTCCTACTGTCTCAATAAAGAACCTTCTCTCCTGTGTCTATCCTACTCTGTCTCCCTCTCTGCCTTCCTACTGTCTCAATAAAGAACCTTCTCTCCTGTGTCTCTCCTACTCTGTCTCCCTCTCAGCCTTCCTACTGTCTCAATAAAGAACCTTCTCTCATGTGTCTCCTCTACTCTGTCTCCCTCTCATCCTTCCTGCTGTCTCAATAAAGAACCTTCGCTCATGTGTTTCCTCTACTCTGTCTCCCTCTCAGCCTTCCTACTGTCTCAATAAAGAATCTTCTCTCCTGTGTCTCCTCTACTCTGTCTCCCTCTCAGCCTTCCTACTGTCTCAATAAAGAACCTTGTCTCCTGTGTCTATCCTACTCTGTCTCCCTCTCTGCCTTCCTACTGTCTCAATAAAGAACCTTCTCTCCTGTGTCTCTCCTACTCTGTCTCCCTCTCAGCCTTGCTACTGTCTCAATAAAGAACCTTCTCTCCTGTGTCTCCTCTACTCTGTCTCCCTCTCAGCCTTCCTACTGTCTCAATAAAGAACCTTCTCTCCTGTGTTTCCTCTACTCTGTCTCCCTCTCAGCCTTTCTACTGTCTCAATAAAGAACCTTCTCTCCTGTGTCTCCCCTATACTCTGTCTCCCTCTCAGCCTTCCTGCTGTCACAATAAAGAACCTTCGCTCATGTGTCTCCTCTACTCTGTCTCCCTCTCAGCCTTCTTACTGTCTCAATAAAGAACCTTCTCTCCTGTGTCTCCTCTACTCTGTCTCCCTCTCAGCCTTCCTACTGTCTCAATAAAGAACCTTCTCTCCTGTGTTTCCTCTACTCTGTCTCCCTCTCAGCCTTTCTACTGTCTCAATAAAGAACCTTCTCTCCTGTGTCTCCCCTATACTCTGTCTCCCTCTCAGCCTTCCTGCTGTCACAATAAAGAACCTTCGCTCATGTGTCTCCTCTACTCTGTCTCCCTCTCAGCCTTCTTACTGTCTCAATAAAGAACCTTCTCTCCTGTGTCTCCTCTACTCTGTCTCCCTCTCTGCCTTCCTACTGTCTCAATAAAGAACCTTCTCTCCTGTGTCTCCCCTACTCTGTCTCCCTCTCAGCCTTCCTACGGTCTCAATAAAGAACCTTCTCTCCTGTGTCTCCTCTACTCTGTCTCCCTCTCAGCCTTCCTACTGTCTCAATAAAGAACCTTCTCTCCTGTGTCTCCTCTACTCTGTCTCCCTCTCTGCCTTCCTACTGTCTCAATAAAGAACCTTCTCTCCTGTGTCTCCCCTACTCTGTCTCCCTCTCAGCCTTCCTACGGTCTCAATAAAGAACCTTCTCTCCTGTGTCTCTCCTACTCTGTCTCCCTCTCAGCCTTCCTACTGTCTCAATAAAGAACCTTCTCTCCTGTGTCTCTCCTACTCTGTCTCCCTCTCAGCCTTCCTACTGTCTCAATAAAGAACATTCTCTCCTGTGTCTCCTCTACTCTTTCTCCCTCTCAGCCTTCCTACTGTCTCAATAAAGAACCTTCTCTCCTGTGTCTCCTCTACTCTGTCTCCCTCTCAGCCTTTCTACTGTCTCAATAAAGAACCTTCTCTCCTGTGTCTCCCCTATACTCTGTCTCCCTCTCAGCCTTCCTGCTGTCTCAATAAAGAACCTTCGCTCATGTGTTTCCTCTACTCTGTCTCCCTCTCAGCCTTCCTACTGTCTCAATAAAGAATCTTCTCTCCTGTGTCTCCTCTACTCTGTCTCCCTCTCAGCCTTCCTACTGTCTCAATAAAGAACCTTCTCTCCTGTGTCTATCCTACTCTGTCTCCCTCTCAGCCTTCCTACTGTCTCAATAAAGAACCTTCTCTCATGTGTCTCCTCTACTCTGTCTCCCTCTCATCCTTCCTGCTGTCTCAATAAAGAACCTTCGCTCATGTGTTTCCTCTACTCTGTCTCCCTCTCAGCCTTCCTACTGTCTCAATAAAGAATCTTCTCTCCTGTGTCTCCTCTACTCTGTCTCCCTCTCAGCCTTCCTACTGTCTCAATAAAGAACCTTCTCTCCTGTGTCTATCCTACTCTGTCTCCCTCTCTGCCTTCCTACTGTCTCAATAAAGAACCTTCTCTCCTGTGTCTCTCCTACTCTGTCTCCCTCTCAGCCTTCCTACTGTCTCAATAAAGAACCTTCTCTCCTGTGTCTATCCTACTCTGTCTCCCTCTCTGCCTTCCTACTGTCTCAATAAAGAACCTTCTCTCCTGTGTCTCTCCTACTCTGTCTCCCTCTCAGCCTTCCTACTGTCTCAATAAAGAACCTTCTCTCATGTGTCTCCTCTACTCTGTCTCCCTCTCATCCTTCCTGCTGTCTCAATAAAGAACCTTCGCTCATGTGTTTCCTCTACTCTGTCTCCCTCTCAGCCTTCCTACTGTCTCAATAAAGAATCTTCTCTCCTGTGTCTCCTCTACTCTGTCTCCCTCTCAGCCTTCCTACTGTCTCAATAAAGAACCTTGTCTCCTGTGTCTATCCTACTCTGTCTCCCTCTCTGCCTTCCTACTGTCTCAATAAAGAACCTTCTCTCCTGTGTCTCTCCTACTCTGTCTCCCTCTCAGCCTTCCTACTGTCTCAATAAAGAACCTTCTCTCCTGTGTCTCCTCTACTCTGTCTCCCTCTCAGCCTTCCTACTGTCTCAATAAAGAACCTTCTCTCCTGTGTTTCCTCTACTCTGTCTCCCTCTCAGCCTTTCTACTGTCTCAATAAAGAACCTTCTCTCCTGTGTCTCCCCTATACTCTGTCTCCCTCTCAGCCGTCCTGCTGTCACAATAAAGAACCTTCGCTCATGTGTCTCCTCTACTCTGTCTCCCTCTCAGCCTTCTTACTGTCTCAATAAAGAACCTTCTCTCCTGTGTCTCCTCTACTCTGTCTCCCTCTCAGCCTTCCTACTGTCTCAATAAAGAACCTTCTCTCCTGTGTTTCCTCTACTCTGTCTCCCTCTCAGCCTTTCTACTGTCTCAATAAAGAACCTTCTCTCCTGTGTCTCCCCTATACTCTGTCTCCCTCTCAGCCTTCCTGCTGTCACAATAAAGAACCTTCGCTCATGTGTCTCCTCTACTCTGTCTCCCTCTCAGCCTTCTTACTGTCTCAATAAAGAACCTTCTCTCCTGTGTCTCCTCTACTCTGTCTCCCTCTCTGCCTTCCTACTGTCTCAATAAAGAACCTTCTCTCCTGTGTCTCCCCTACTCTGTCTCCCTCTCAGCCTTCCTACGGTCTCAATAAAGAACCTTCTCTCCTGTGTCTCCTCTACTCTGTCTCCCTCTCAGCCTTCCTACGGTCTCAATAAAGACCCTTCTCTCCTGTGTCTCTCCTACTCTGTCTCCCTCTCAGCCTTCCTACTGTCTCAATAAAGAACCTTCTCTCCTGTGTCTCTCCTACTCTGTCTCCCTCTCAGCCTTCCTACTGTCTCAATAAAGAACATTCTCTCCTGTGTCTCCTCTACTCTTTCTCCCTCTCAGCCTTCCTACTGTCTCAATAAAGAACCTTCTCTCCTGTGTCTCCTCTACTCTGTCTCCCTCTCAGCCTTTCTACTGTCTCAATAAAGAACCTTCTCTCCTGTGTCTCCCCTATACTCTGTCTCCCTCTCAGCCTTCCTGCTGTCTCAATAAAGAACCTTCGCTCATGTGTTTCCTCTACTCTGTCTCCCTCTCAGCCTTCCTACTGTCTCAATAAAGAATCTTCTCTCCTGTGTCTCCTCTATTCTGTCTCCCTCTCAGCCTTCCTACTGTCTCAATAAAGAACCTTCTCTCCTGTGTCTATCCTACTCTGTCTCCCTCTCAGCCTTCCTACTGTCTCAATAAAGAACCTTCTCTCATGTGTCTCCTCTACTCTGTCTCCCTCTCATCCTTCCTGCTGTCTCAATAAAGAACCTTCGCTCATGTGTTTCCTCTACTCTGTCTCCCTCTCAGCCTTCCTACTGTCTCAATAAAGAATCTTCTCTCCTGTGTCTCCTCTACTCTGTCTCCCTCTCAGCCTTCCTACTGTCTCAATAAAGAACCTTCTCTCCTGTGTCTATCCTACTCTGTCTCCCTCTCTGCCTTCCTACTGTCTCAATAAAGAACCTTCTCTCCTGTGTCTCTCCTACTCTGTCTCCCTCTCAGCCTTCCTACTGTCTCAATAAAGAACCTTCTCTCCTGTGTCTATCCTACTCTGTCTCCCTCTCTGCCTTCCTACTGTCTCAATAAAGAACCTTCTCTCCTGTGTCTCCTCTACTCTGTCTCCCTCTCAGCCTTCCTACTGTCTCAATAAAGAACCTTCTCTCCTGTATCTCCTCTACTCTGTCTCCCTCTCAGCCTTCCTACTGTCTCAATAAAGAACCTTCTCTCCTGTGTTTCCTCTACTCTGTCTCCCTCTCAGCCTTTCTACTGTCTCAATAAAGAACCTTCTCTCCTGTGTCTCCCCTATACTCTGTCTCCCTCTCAGCCTTCCTGCTGTCACAATAAAGAACCTTCGCTCATGTGTCTCCTCTACTCTGTCTCCCTCTCAGCCTTCCTACTGTCTCAATAAAGAACCTTCTCTCCTGTGTCTCCTCTACTCTGTCTCCCTCTCAGCCTTCCTACTGTCTCAATAAAGAACCTTCTCTCCTGTGTCTATCATACTCTGTCTCCCTCTCTGCCTTCCTACTGTCTCAATAAAGAACCTTCTCTCCTGTGTCTCTCCTACTCTGTCTCCCTCTCAGCCTTCCTACTGTCTCAATAAAGAACCTTCTCTCCTGTGTCTATCCTACTCTGTCTCCCTCTCTGCCTTCCTACTGTCTCAATAAAGAACCTTCTCTCCTGTGTCTCTCCTACTCTGTCTCCCTCTCAGCCTTCCTACTGTCTCAATAAAGAACCTTCTCTCATGTGTCTCCTCTACTCTGTCTCCCTCTCATCCTTCCTGCTGTCTCAATAAAGAACCTTCGCTCATGTGTTTCCTCTACTCTGTCTCCCTCTCAGCCTTCCTACTGTCTCAATAAAGAATCTTCTCTCCTGTGTCTCCTCTACTCTGTCTCCCTCTCAGCCTTCCTACTGTCTCAATAAAGAACCTTGTCTCCTGTGTCTATCCTACTCTGTCTCCCTCTCTGCCTTCCTACTGTCTCAATAAAGAACCTTCTCTCCTGTGTCTCTCCTACTCTGTCTCCCTCTCAGCCTTCCTACTGTCTCAATAAAGAACCTTCTCTCCTGTGTCTCCTCTACTCTGTCTCCCTCTCAGCCTTCCTACTGTCTCAATAAAGAACCTTCTCTCCTGTGTTTCCTCTACTCTGTCTCCCTCTCAGCCTTTCTACTGTCTCAATAAAGAACCTTCTCTCCTGTGTCTCCCCTATACTCTGTCTCCCTCTCAGCCTTCCTGCTGTCACAATAAAGAACCTTCGCTCATGTGTCTCCTCTACTCTGTCTCCCTCTCAGCCTTCTTACTGTCTCAATAAAGAACCTTCTCTCCTGTGTCTCCTCTACTCTGTCTCCCTCTCAGCCTTCCTACTGTCTCAATAAAGAACCTTCTCTCCTGTGTTTCCTCTACTCTGTCTCCCTCTCAGCCTTTCTACTGTCTCAATAAAGAACCTTCTCTCCTGTGTCTCCCCTATACTCTGTCTCCCTCTCAGCCTTACTGCTGTCACAATAAAGAACCTTCGCTCATGTGTCTCCTCTACTCTGTCTCCCTCTCAGCCTTCTTACTGTCTCAATAAAGAACCTTCTCTCCTGTGTCTCCTCTACTCTGTCTCCCTCTCTGCCTTCCTACTGTCTCAATAAAGAACCTTCTCTCCTGTGTCTCCCCTACTCTGTCTCCCTCTCAGCCTTCCTACGGTCTCAATAAAGAACCTTCTCTCCTGTGTCTCCTCTACTCTGTCTCCCTCTCAGCCTTCCTACTGTCTCAATAAAGAACCTTCTCTCCTGTGTCTCCTCTACTCTGTCTCCCTCTCTGCCTTCCTACTGTCTCAATAAAGAACCTTCTCTCCTGTGTCTCCCCTACTCTGTCTCCCTCTCAGCCTTCCTACGGTCTCAATAAAGAACCTTCTCTCCTGTGTCTCTCCTACTCTGTCTCCCTCTCAGCCTTCCTACTGTCTCAATAAAGAACCTTCTCTCCTGTGTCTCTCCTACTCTGTCTCCCTCTCAGCCTTCCTACTGTCTCAATAAAGAACATTCTCTCCTGTGTCTCCTCTACTCTTTCTCCCTCTCAGCCTTCCTACTGTCTCAATAAAGAACCTTCTCTCCTGTGTCTCCTCTACTCTGTCTCCCTCTCAGCCTTTCTACTGTCTCAATAAAGAACCTTCTCTCCTGTGTCTCCCCTATACTCTGTCTCCCTCTCAGCCTTCCTGCTGTCTCAATAAAGAACCTTCGCTCATGTGTTTCCTCTACTCTGTCTCCCTCTCAGCCTTCCTACTGTCTCAATAAAGAATCTTCTCTCCTGTGTCTCCTCTACTCTGTCTCCCTCTCAGCCTTCCTACTGTCTCAATAAAGAACCTTCTCTCCTGTGTCTATCCTACTCTGTCTCCCTCTCAGCCTTCCTACTGTCTCAATAAAGAACCTTCTCTCATGTGTCTCCTCTACTCTGTCTCCCTCTCATCCTTCCTGCTGTCTCAATAAAGAACCTTCGCTCATGTGTTTCCTCTACTCTGTCTCCCTCTCAGCCTTCCTACTGTCTCAATAAAGAATCTTCTCTCCTGTGTCTCCTCTACTCTGTCTCCCTCTCAGCCTTCCTACTGTCTCAATAAAGAACCTTCTCTCCTGTGTCTATCCTACTCTGTCTCCCTCTCTGCCTTCCTACTGTCTCAATAAAGAACCTTCTCTCCTGTGTCTCTCCTACTCTGTCTCCCTCTCAGCCTTCCTACTGTCTCAATAAAGAACCTTCTCTCCTGTGTCTATCCTACTCTGTCTCCCTCTCTGCCTTCCTACTGTCTCAATAAAGAACCTTCTCTCCTGTGTCTCTCCTACTCTGTCTCCCTCTCAGCCTTCCTACTGTCTCAATAAAGAACCTTCTCTCCTGTATCTCCTCTACTCTGTCTCCCTCTCAGCCTTCCTACTGTCTCAATAAAGAACCTTCTCTCCTGTGTTTCCTCTACTCTGTCTCCCTCTCAGCCTTTCTACTGTCTCAATAAAGAACCTTCTCTCCTGTGTCTCCCCTATACTCTGTCTCCCTCTCAGCCTTCCTGCTGTCACAATAAAGAACCTTCGCTCATGTGTCTCCTCTACTCTGTCTCCCTCTCAGCCTTCTTACTGTCTCAATAAAGAACCTTCTCTCCTGTGTCTCCTCTACTCTGTCTCCCTCTCAGCCTTCCTACTGTCTCAATAAAGAACCTTCTCTCCTGTGTCTCCTCTACTATGTCTCCCTCTCTGCCTTCCTACTGTCTCAATAAAGAACCTTCTCTCCTGTGTCTCCTCTATTCTGTCTCCCTCTCAGCCTTCCTACTGTCTCAATAAAGAGCGTTCTCTCCTGTGTCTCTCCTACTCTGTCTCCCTCTCTGCCTTCCTACTGTCTCAATAAAGAACCTTCTCTCCTGTGTCTCCTCTACTCTGTCTCCCTCTCAGCCTTCCTACTGTCTCAATAAAGAACCTTCTCTCCGGTGTCTCCTCTACTCTGTCTCCCTCTCTGCCTTCCTACTGTTTCAATAAAGAACCTTCTTTCCTGTGTCTCCCCTACTCTGTCTCCCTCTCAGCCTTCCTACGGTCTCAATAAAGAACCTTCTCTCCTGTGTCTCTCCTACTCTGTCTCCCTCTCAGCCTTCCTACTGTCTCAATAAAGAACCTTCTCTCCTGTGTCTCTCCTACTCTGTCTCCCTCTCAGCCTTCCTACTGTCTCAATAAAGAACATTCTCTCCTGTGTCTCCTCTACTCTTTCTCCCTCTCAGCCTTCCTACTGTCTCAATAAAGAACCTTCTCTCCTGTGTCTCCTCTACTCTGTCTCCCTCTCAGCCTTTCTACTGTCTCAATAAAGAACCTTCTCTCCTGTGTCTCCCCTATACTCTTGTCTCCCTCTCAGCCTTCCTACTGTCTCAATAAAGAACCTTCTCTCCTGTGTCTCCTCTACTCTGTCTCCCTCTCTGCCTTCCTACTGTCTCAATAAAGAACCTTCTCTCCTGTGTCTCCCCTACTCTGTCTCCCTCTCAGCCTTCCTACGGTCTCAATAAAGAACCTTCTCTCCTGTGTCTCTCCTACTCTGTCTCCCTCTCAGCCTTCCTACTGTCTCAATAAAGAACCTTCTCTCCTGTGTCTCTCCTACTCTGTCTCCCTCTCAGCCTTCCTACTGTCTCAATAAAGAACATTCTCGCCTGTGTCTCCTCTACTCTTTCTCCCTCTCAGCCTTCCTACTGTCTCAATAAAGAACCTTCTCTCCTGTGTCTCCTCTACTCTGTCTCCCTCTCAGCCTTTCTACTGTCTCAATAAAGAACCTTCTCTCCTGTGTCTCCCCTATACTCTGTCTCCCTCTCAGCCTTCCTGCTGTCTCAATAAAGAACCTTCGCTCATGTGTTTCCTCTACTCTGTCTCCCTCTCAGCCTTCCTACTGTCTCAATAAAGAATCTTCTCTCCTGTGTCTCCTCTACTCTGTCTCCCTCTCAGCCTTCCTACTGTCTCAATAAAGAACCTTCTCTCCTGTGTCTATCCTACTCTGTCTCCCTCTCAGCCTTCCTACTGTCTCAATAAAGAACCTTCTCTCATGTGTCTCCTCTACTCTGTCTCCCTCTCATCCTTCCTGCTGTCTCAATAAAGAACCTTCGCTCATGTGTTTCCTCTACTCTGTCTCCCTCTCAGCCTTCCTACTGTCTCAATAAAGAATCTTCTCTCCTGTGTCTCCTCTACTCTGTCTCCCTCTCAGCCTTCCTACTGTCTCAATAAAGAACCTTCTCTCCTGTGTCTATCCTACTCTGTCTCCCTCTCTGCCTTCCTACTGTCTCAATAAAGAACCTTCTCTCCTGTGTCTCCTCTACTCTGTCTCCCTCTCTGCCTTCCTACTGTCTCAATAAAGAACCTTCTCTCCTGTGTCTCCTCTACTCTGTCTCCCTCTCTGCCTTCCTACTGTCTCAATAAAGAACCTTCTCTCCTGTGTCTCCCCTACTCTGTCTCCCTCTCAGCCTTCCTACGGTCTCAATAAAGAACCTTCTCTCCTGTGTCTCTCCTACTCTGTCTCCCTCTCAGCCTTTCTACTGTCTCAATAAAGAACCTTCTCTCCTGTGTCTCCCCTATACTCTGTCTCCCTCTCAGCCTTCCTACTGTCTCAATAAAGAACCTTCTCTCATGTGTCTCCTCTACTCTGTCTCCCTCTCATCCTTCCTGCTGTCTCAATAAAGAACCTTCGCTCATGTGTTTCCTCTACTCTGTCTCCCTCTCAGCCTTCCTACTGTCTCAATAAAGAATCTTCTCTCCTGTGTCTCCTCTACTCTGTCTCCCTCTCAGCCTTCCTACTGTCTCAATAAAGAACCTTCTCTCCTGTGTCTATCCTACTCTGTCTCCCTCTCTTCCTTCCTACTGTCTCAATAAAGAACCTTCTCTCCTGTGTCTCTCCTACTCTGTCTCCCTCTCAGCCTTCCTACTGTCTCAATAAAGAACCTTCTCTCCTGTGTCTATCCTACTCTGTCTCCCTCTCTGCCTTCCTACTGTCTCAATAAAGAACCTTCTCTCCTGTGTCTCTCCTACTCTGTCTCCCTCTCAGCCTTCCTACTGTCTCAATAAAGAACCTTCTCTCCTGTGTCTCCTCTACTCTGTCTCCCTCTCAGCCTTCCTACTGTCTCAATAATGAACCTTCTCTCCTGTGTTTCCTCTACTCTGTCTCCCTCTCAGCCTTTCTACTGTCTCAATAAAGAACCTTCTCTCCTGTGTCTCCCCTATACTCTGTCTCCCTCTCAGCCTTCCTGCTGTCACAATAAAGAACATTCGCTCATGTGTCTCCTCTACTCTGTCTCCCTCTCAGCCTTCTTACTGTCTCAATAAAGAACCTTCTCTCCTGTGTCTCCTCTACTCTGTCTCCCTCTCAGCCTTCCTACTGTCTCAATAAAGAACTTTCTCTCCTGTGTCTCCTCTACTCTGTCTCCCTCTCTGCCTTCCTACTGTCTCAATAAAGAACCTTCTCTCCTGTGTCTCCTCTACTCTGTCTCCCTCTCAGCCTTCCTACTGTCTCAATAAAGAGCGTTCTCTCCTGTGTCTTTCCTACTCTGTCTCCCTCTCTGCCTTCCTACTGTCTCAATAAAGAACCTTCTCTCCTGTGTCTCCTCTACTCTGTCTCCCTCTCAGCCTTCCTACTGTCTCAATAAAGAACCTTCTCTCCTGTGTCTCCTCTACTCTGTCTCCCTCTCTGCCTTCCTACTGTCTCAATAAAGAACCTTCTCTCCTGTGTCTCCCCTACTCTGTCTCCCTCTCAGCCTTCCTACTGTCTCAATAAAGAACCTTCTCTCCTGTGTCTCCTCTACTCTGTCTCCCTCTCTGCCTTCCTACTGTCTCAATAAAGAACCTTCTCTCCTGTGTCTCCCCTACTCTGTCTCCCTCTCAGCCTTCCTACTGTCTCAATAAAGAACCTTCTCTCCTGTGTCTCTCCTACTCTGTCTCCCTCTCAGCCTTCCTACTGTCTCAATAAAGAACATTCTCTCCTGTGTCTCCTCTACTCTTTCTCCCTCTCAGCCTTCCTACTGTCTCAATAAAGAACCTTCTCTCCTGTGTCTCCTCTACTCTGTCTCCCTCTCAGCCTTTCTACTGTCTCAATAAAGAACCTTCTCTCCTGTGTCTCCCCTATACTCTGTCTCCCTCTCAGCCTTCCTACTGTCTCAATAAAGAACCTTCTCTCATGTGTCTCCTCTACTCTGTCTCCCTCTCATCCTTCCTGCTGTCTCAATAAAGAACCTTCGCTCATGTGTTTCCTCTACTCTGTCTCCCTCTCAGCCTTCCTACTGTCTCAATAAAGAATCTTCTCTCCTGTGTCTCCTCTACTCTGTCTCCCTCTCAGCCTTCCTACTGTCTCAATAAAGAACCTTCTCTCCTGTGTCTATCCTACTCTGTCTCCCTCTCTGCCTTCCTACTGTCTCAATAAAGAACCTACTCTCCTGTGTCTCTCCTACTCTGTCTCCCTCTCAGCCTTCCTACTGTCTCAATAAAGAACCTTCTCTCCTGTGTCTCCTCTACTCTGTCTCCCTCTCAGCCTTCCTACTGTCTCAATAAAGAACCTTCTCTCCTGTGTTTCCTCTACTCTGTCTCCCTCTCAGCCTTTCTACTGTCTCAATAAAGAACCTTCTCTCCTGTGTCTCCCCTATACTCTGTCTCCCTCTCAGCCTTCCTGCTGTCACAATAAAGAACCTTCGCTCATGTGTCTCCTCTACTCTGTCTCCCTCTCAGCCTTCTTACTGTCTCAATAAAGAACCTTCTCTCCTGTGTCTCCTCTACTCTGTCTCCCTCTCAGCCTTCCTACTGTCTCAATAAAGAACCTTCTCTCCTGTGTTTCCTCTACTCTGTCTCCCTCTCAGCCTTTCTACTGTCTCAATAAAGAACCTTCTCTCCTGTGTCTCCCCTATACTCTGTCTCCCTCTCAGCCTTCCTGCTGTCACAATAAAGAACCTTCGCTCATGTGTCTCCTCTACTCTGTCTCCCTCTCAGCCTTCTTACTGTCTCAATAAAGAACCTTCTCTCCTGTGTCTCCTCTACTCTGTCTCCCTCTCTGCCTTCCTACTGTCTCAATAAAGAACCTTCTCTCCTGTGTCTCCCCTACTCTGTCTCCCTCTCAGCCTTCCTACGGTCTCAATAAAGAACCTTCTCTCCTGTGTCTCCTCTACTCTGTCTCCCTCTCAGCCTTCCTACTGTCTCAATAAAGAACCTTCTCTCCTGTGTCTCCTCTACTCTGTCTCCCTCTCTGCCTTCCTACTGTCTCAATAAAGAACCTTCTCTCCTGTGTCTCCCCTACTCTGTCTCCCTCTCAGCCTTCCTACGGTCTCAATAAAGAACCTTCTCTCCTGTGTCTCTCCTACTCTGTCTCCCTCTCAGCCTTCCTACTGTCTCAATAAAGAACCTTCTCTCCTGTGTCTCTCCTACTCTGTCTCCCTCTCAGCCTTCCTACTGTCTCAATAAAGAACATTATCTCCTGTGTCTCCTCTACTCTTTCTCCCTCTCAGCCTTCCTACTGTCTCAATAAATAACCTTCTCTCCTGTGTCTCCTCTACTCTGTCTCCCTCTCAGCCTTCCTACTGTCTCAATAAAGAACCTTCTCTCCTGTGTCTATCCTACTATGTCTCCCTCTCTGCCTTCCTACTGTCTCAATAAAGAACCTTCTCTCCTGTGTCTCTCCTACTCTGTCTCCCTCTCAGCCTTCCTACTGTCTCAATAAAGAACCTTCTCTCCTGTGTCTATCCTACTCTGTCTCCCTCTCTGCCTTCCTACTGTCTCAATAAAGAACCTTCTCTCCTGTGTCTCTCCTACTCTGTCTCCCTCTCAGCCTTCCTACTGTCTCAATAAAGAACCTTCTCTCATGTGTCTCCTCTACTCTGTCTCCCTCTCATCCTTCCTGCTGTCTCAATAAAGAACCTTCTCTCCTGTGTCTCCTCTACTCTGTCTCCCTCTCAGCCTTCCTACTGTCTCAATAAAGAACCTTCTCTCCTGTGTTTCCTCTACTCTGTCTCCCTCTCAGCCTTTCTACTGTCTCAATAAAGAACCTTCTCTCCTGTGTCTCCCCTATACTCTGTCTCCCTCTCAGCCTTCCTGCTGTCACAATAAAGAACCTTCGCTCATGTGTCTCCTCTACTCTGTCTCCCTCTCAGCCTTCTTACTGTCTCAATAAAGAACCTTCTCTCCTGTGTCTCCTCTACTCTGTCTCCCTCTCAGCCTTCCTACTGTCTCAATAAAGAACCTTCTCTCGTGTGTTTCCTCTACTCTGTCTCCCTCTCAGCCTTTCTACTGTCTCAATAAAGAACCTTCTCTCCTGTGTCTCCCCTATACTCTGTCTCCCTCTCAGCCTTCCTGCTGTCACAATAAAGAACCTTCGCTCATGTGTCTCCTCTACTCTGTCTCCCTCTCAGCCTTCTTACTGTCTCAATAAAGAACCTTCTCTCCTGTGTCTCCTCTACTCTGTCTCCCTCTCTGCCTTCCTACTGTCTCAATAAAGAACCTTCTCTCCTGTGTTTCCTCTACTCTGTCTCCCTCTCAGCCTTTCTACTGTCTCAATAAAGAACCTTCTCTCCTGTGTCTCCCCTATACTCTGTCTCCCTCTCAGCCTTCCTGCTGTCACAATAAAGAACCTTCGCTCATGTGTCTCCTCTACTCTGTCTCCCGCTCAGCCTTCTTACTGTCTCAAAAAAGAACCTTCTCTCCTGTGTCTCCTCTACTCTGTCTCCCTCTCTGCCTTCCTACTGTCTCAATAAAGAACCTTCTCTCCTGTGTCTCCCCTACTCTGTCTCCCTCTCAGCCTTCCTACGGTCTCAATAAAGAACCTTCTCTCCTGTGTCTCCTCTACTCTGTCTCCCTCTCAGCCTTCCTACTGTCTCAATAAAGAACCTTCTCTCCTGTGTCTCCTCTACTCTGTCTCCCTCTCTGCCTTCCTACTGTCTCAATAAAGAACCTTCTCTCCTGTGTCTCCCCTACTATGTCTCCCTCTCAGCCTTCCTACGGTCTCAATAAAGAACCTTCTCTCCTGTGTCTCTCCTACTCTGTCTCCCTCTCAGCCTTCCTACTGTCTCAATAAAGAACCTTCTCTCCTGTGTCTCTCCTACTCTGTCTCCCTCTCAGACTTCCTACTGTCTCAATAAAGAACATTCTCTCCTGTGTCTCCTCTACTCTTTCTCCCTCTCAGCCTTCCTACTGTCTCAATAAAGAACCTTTTCTCCTGTGTCTCCTCTACTCTGTCTCCCTCTCAGCCTTTCTACTGTCTCAATAAAGAACCTTCTCTCCTGTGTCTCCCCTATACTCTGTCTCCCTCTCAGCCTTCCTGCTGTCTCAATAAAGAACCTTCGCTCATGTGTTTCCTCTACTCTGTCTCCCTCTCAGCCGTCCTACTGTCTCAATAAAGAATCTTCTCTCCTGTGTCTCCTCTACTCTGTCTCCCTCTCAGCCTTCCTACTGTCTCAATAAAGAACCTTCTCTCCTGTGTCTATCCTACTCTGTCTCCCTCTCTGCCTTCCTACTGTCTCAATAAAGAACCTTCTCTCCTGTGTCTCTCCTACTCTGTCTCTCTCTCAGCCTTCCTACTGTCTCAATAAAGAACCTTCTCTCCTGTGTCTATCCTACTCTGTCTCCCTCTCTGCCTTCCTACTGTCTCAATAAAGAACCTTCTCTCCTGTGTCTCTCCTACTCTGTCTCCCTCTCAGCCTTCCTACTGTCTCAATAAAGAACCTTCTCTCCTGTGTTTCCTCTACTCTGTCTCCCTCTCACCCTTTCTACTGTCTCAATAAAGAACCTTCTCTCCTGTGTCTCCCCTATACTCTGTCTCCCTCTCAGCCTTCCTGCTGTCACAATAAAGAACCTTCGCTCATGTGTCTCCTCTACTCTGTCTCCCTCTCAGCCTTCTTACTGTCTCAATAAAGAACCTTCTCTCCTGTGTCTCCTCTACTCTGTCTCCCTATCAGCCTTCCTACTGTCTCAATAAAGAACCTTCTCTCCTGTGTCTCCTCTACTCTGTCTCCCTCTCTGCGTTCCTACTGTCTCAATAAAGAACCTTCTCTCCTGTGTCTCCTCTACTCTGTCTCCCTCTCAGCCTTCCTACTGTCTCAATAAAGAGCGTTCTCTCCTGTGTCTCTCCTACTCTGTCTCCCTCTCTGCCTTCCTACTGTCTCAATAAAGAACCTTCTCTCCTGTGTCTCCTCTACTCTGTCTCCCTCTCAGCCTTCCTACTGTCTCAATAAAGAACCTTCTCTCCTGTGTCTATCCTACTCTGTCTCCCTCTCTGCCTTCCTACTGTCTCAATAAAGAACCTTCTCTCCTGTGTCTCTCCTACTCTGTCTCCCTCTCAGCCTTCCTACTGTCTCAATAAAGAACCTTCTCTCCTGTGTCTCCTCTACTCTGTCTCACTCTCAGCCTTCCTGCTGTCACAATAAAGAACCTTCACTCATGTGTCTCCTCTACTCTGTCTCCCTCTCAGCCTTCTTACTGTCTCAATAAAGAACCTTCTCTCCTGTGTCTCCTCTACTCTGTCTCCCTCTCTGCCTTCCTACTGTCTCAATAAAGAACCTTCTCTCCTGTGTCTCCCCTACTCTGTCTCCCTCTCAGCCTTCCTACGGTCTCAATAAAGAACCTTCTCTCCTGTGTCTCCTCTACTCTGTCTCCCTCTCAGCCTTCCTACTGTCTCAATAAAGAACCTTCTCTCCTGTGTCTCCCTCTCAGCCTTCCTGCTGTCACAATAAAGAACCTTCGCTCATGTGTCTCCTCTACTCTGTCTCCCTCTCAGCCTTCTTACTGTCTCAATAAAGAACCTTCTCTCCTGTGTCTCCTCTACTCTGTCTCCCTATCAGCCTTCCTACTGTCTCAATAAAGAACCTTCTCTCCTGTGTCTCCTCTACTCTGTCTCCCTCTCTGCGTTCCTACTGTCTCAATAAAGAACCTTCTCTCCTGTGTCCCCTCTACTCTGTCTCCCTCTCAGCCTTCCTACTGTCTCAATAAAGAGCGTTCTCTCCTGTGTCTCTCCTACTCTGTCTCCCTCTCTGCCTTCCTACTGTCTCAATAAAGAACCTTCTCTCCTGTGTCTCCTCTACTCTGTCTCCCTCTTAGCCTTCCTACTGTCTCAATAATGAACCTTCTCTCCTGTGTCTATCCTACTCTGTCTCCCTCTCTGCCTTCCTACTGTCTCAATAAAGAACCTTCTCTCCTGTGTCTCTCCTACTCTGTCTCCCTCTCAGCCTTCCTACTGTCTCAATAAAGAACCTTCTCTCCTGTGTCTCCTCTACTCTGTCTCACTCTCAGCCTTCCTGCTGTCACAATAAAGAACCTTCGCTCATGTGTCTCCTCTACTCTGTCTCCCTCTCAGCCTTCTTACTGTCTCAATAAAGAACCTTCTCTCCTGTGTCTCCTCTACTCTGTCTCCCTCTCTGCCTTCCTACTGTCTCAATAAAGAACCTTCTCTCCTGTGTCTCCCCTACTCTGTCTCCCTCTCAGCCTTCCTACGGTCTCAATAAAGAACCTTCTCTCCTGTGTCTCCTCTACTCTGTCTCCCTCTCAGCCTTCCTACTGTCTCAATAAAGAACCTTCTCTCCTGTGTCTCCCTCTCTGCCTTCCTACTGTCTCAATAAAGAACCTTCTCTCCTGTGTCTCCCCTACTCTGTCTCCCTCTCAGCCTTCCTACGGTCTCAATAAAGAACCTTCTCTCCTGTGTCTCTTCTACTCTGTCTCCCTCTCAGCCTTCCTACTGTCTCAATAAAGAACCTTCTCTCCTGTGTCTCTCCTACTCTGTCTCCCTCTCAGCCTTCCTACTGTCTCAATAAAGAACATTATCTCCTGTGTCTCCTCTACTCTTTCTCCCTCTCAGCCTTCCTACTGTCTCAATAAAGAACCTTCTCTCCTGTGTCTCCTCTACTCTGTCTCCCTCTCAGCCTTTCTACTGTCTCAATAAAGAACCTTCTCTCCTGTGTCTCCCCTATACTCTGTCTCCCTCTCAGCATTCCTACTGTCTCAATAAAGAACCTTCTCTCATGTGTCTCCTCTACTCTGTCTCCCTCTCATCCTTCCTGCTGTCTCAATAAAGAACCTTCGCTCATGTGTTTCCTCTACTCTGTCTCCCTCTCAGCCTTCCTACGGTCTCAATAAAGAACCTTCTCTCCTGTGTCTCTTCTACTCTGTCTCCCTCTCAGCCTTCCTACTGTCTCAATAAAGAACCTTCTCTCCTGTGTCTCTCCTACTCTGTCTCCCTCTCAGCCTTCCTACTGTCTCAATAAAGAACATTATCTCCTGTGTCTCCTCTACTCTTTCTCCCTCTCAGCCTTCCTACTGTCTCAATAAAGAACCTTCTCTCCTGTGTCTCCTCTACTCTGTCTCCCTCTCAGCCTTTCTACTGTCTCAATAAAGAACCTTCTCTCCTGTGTCTCCCCTATACTCTGTCTCCCTCTCAGCATTCCTACTGTCTCAATAAAGAACCTTCTCTCATGTGTCTCCTCTACTCTGTCTCCCTCTCATCCTTCCTGCTGTCTCAATAAAGAACCTTCGCTCATGTGTTTCCTCTACTCTGTCTCCCTCTCAGCCTTCCTACTGTCTCAATAAAGAATCTTCTCTCCTGTGTCTCCTTTACTCTGTCTCCCTCTCAGCCTTCCTACTGTCTCAATAAAGAACCTTCTCTCCTGTGTCTATCCTACTCTGTCTCCCTCTCTGCCTTCCTACTGTCTCAATAAAGAACCTTCTCTCCTGTGTCTCTCCTACTCTGTCTCCCTCTCAGCCTTCCTACTGTCTCAATAAAGAACCTTCTCTCCTGTGTCTATCCTACTCTGTCTCCCTCTCTGCATTCATACTGTCTCAATAAAGAACCTTCTCTCCTGTGTCTCTCCTACTCTGTCTCCCTCTCAGCCTTCCTACTGTCTCAATAAAGAACCTTCTCTCCTGTGTCTCCTCTACTCTGTCTCCCTCTCAGCCTTCCTACTGTCTCAATAAAGAACCTTCTCTCCTGTGTTTTTCCTCTACTCTGTCTCCCTCTCAGCCTTTCTACTGTCTCAATAAAGAACCTTCTCTCCTGTGTCTCCCCTATACTCTGTCTCCCTCTCAGCCTTCCTGCTGTCACAATAAAGAACCTTCGCTCATGTGTCTCCTCTATTCTGTCTCCCTCTCAGCCTTTTTACTGTCTCAATAAAGAACCTTCTCTCCTGTGTCTCCTCTACTCTGTCTCCCTCTCAGCCTTCCTACTGTCTCAATAAAGAACCTTCTCTCCTGTGTCTCCTCTACTCTGTCTCCCTCTCTGCCTTCCTACTGTCTCAATAAAGAACCTTCTCTCCTGTGTCTCCTCTACTCTGTCTCCCTCTCAGCCTTCCTACTGTCTCAATAAAGAGCGTTCTCTCCTGTGTCTCTCCTACTCTGTCTCCCTCTCTGCCTTCCTACTGTCTCAATAAAGAACCTTCTCTCCTGTGTCTCCTCTACTCTGTCTCCCTCTCAGCATTCCTACTGTCTCAATAAAGAACCTTCTCTCCTGTGTCTCCTCTACTCTGTCTCCCTCTCAGCCTTCCTACTGTCTCAATAAAGAACCTTCTCTCATGTGTCTCCTCTACTCTGTCTCCCTCTCATCCTTCCTGCTGTCTCAATAAAGAACCTTCGCTCATGTGTTACCTCTACTCTGTCTCCCTCTCAGCCTTCCTACTGTCTCAATAAAGAACCTTCTCTCCTGTGTCTCTCCTACTCTGTCTCCCTCTCAGCCTTCCTACTGTCTCAATAAAGAACATTCTCTCCTGTGTCTCCTCTACTCTTTCTCCCTCTCAGCCTTCCTACTGTCTCAATAAAGAACCTTCTCTCCTGTGTCTCCTCTACTCTGTCTCCCTCTCAGCCTTTCTACTGTCTCAATAAAGAACCTTCTCTCCTGTGTCTCCCCTATACTCTGTCTCCCTCTCAGCCTTCCTACTGTCTCAATAAAGAACCTTCTCTCCTGTGTCTATCCTACTCTGTCTCCCTCTCTGCCTTCCTACTGTCTCAATAAAGAACCTTCTCTCCTGTGTCTCTCCTACTCTGTCTCCCTCTCAGCCTTCCTACTGTCTCAATAAAGAACCTTCTCTCCTGTGTCTCCTCTACTCTGTCTCCCTCTCAGCCTTCCTACTGTCTCAATAAAGAACCTTCTCTCCTGTGTTTCCTCTACTCTGTCTCCCTCTCAGCCTTTCTACTGTCTTAATAAAGAACCTTCTCTCCTGTGTCTCCCCTATACTCTGTCTCCCTCTCAGCCTTCCTGCTGTCACAATAAAGAACCTTCGCTCATGTGTCTCCTCTACTCTGTCTCCCTCTCAGCCTTCTTACTGTCTCAATAAAGAACCTTCTCTCCTGTGTCTCCTCTACTCTGTCTCCCTCTCAGCCTTCCTACTGTCTCAATAAAGAACCTTCTCTCCTGTGTCTCCTCTACTCTGTCTCCCTCTCAGCCTTCCTACTGTCTCAATAAAGAACATTCTCTCCTGTGTTTCCTCTACTCTGTCTCCCTCTCAGCCTTTCTACTCTCTCAATAAAGAACCTTCTCTCCTGTGTCTCCCCTATACTCTGTCTCCCTCTCAGCCTTCCTGCTGTCACAATAAAGAACCTTCGCTCATGTGTCTCCTCTACTCTGTCTCCCTCTCAGCCTTCTTACTGTCTCAATAAATAACCTTCTCTCCTGTGTCTCCTCTACTCTGTCTCCCTCTCAGCCTTCCTACTGTCTCAATAAAGAACCTTCTCTCCTGTGTCTCCCCTACTCTGTCTCCCTCTCAGCCTTTTTACTGTCTCAATAAAGAACCTTCTCTCCTGTGTCTCCTCTACTCTGTCTCCCTCTCAGCCTTCCTGCTGTCTCAATAAAGAACCTTCTCTCCTATGTCTCTCCTACTCTGTCTCCCTCTCAGCCTTCCTACTGTCTCAATAAAGAACCTTCTCTCCTGTGTCTACCTACTCTGTCTCCCTCTCAGCCTTCCTACTGTCTCAATAAAGAACATTCTCTCCTGTGTCTCCTCTACTCTTTCTCCCTCTCAGCCTTCCTACTGTCTCAATAAAGAACCTTCTCTCCTGTGTCTCCTCTACTCTGTCTCCCTCTCAGCCTTTCTACTGTCTCAATAAAGAGCCTTCTCTCCTGTGTCTCCCCTATACTCTGTCTCCCTCTCAGCCTTCCTACTGTCTCAATAAAGAACCTTCTCTCATGTGTCTCCTCTACTCTGTCTCCCTCTCATCCTTCCTGCTGTCTCAATAAAGAACCTTCGCTCATGTGTTTCCTCTACTCTGTCTCCCTCTCAGCCTTCCTACTGTCTCAATAAAGAACCTTCTCTCCTGTGTCTCTCCTACTCTGTCTCCCTCTCAGCCTTCCTACTGTCTCAATAAAGAACATTCTCTCCTGTGTCTCCTCTACTCTTTCTCCCTCTCAGCCTTCCTACTGTCTCAATAAAGAACCTTCTCTCCTGTGTCTCCTCTACTCTGTCTCCCTCTCAGCCTTTCTACTGTCTCAATAAAGAACCTTCTCTCTTGTGTCTCCCCTATACTCTGTCTCCCTCTCAGCCTTCCTAGTGTCTCAATAAAGAACCTTCTCTCCTGTGTCTATCCTACTCTGTCTCCCTCTCTGCCTTCCTACTGTCTCAATAAAGAACCTTCTCTCCTATGTCTCTCCTACTCTGTCTCCCTCTCAGCCTTCCTACTGTCTCAATAAAGAACCTTCTCTCCTGTGTCTCCTCTACTCTGTCTCCCTCTCAGCCTTCCTACTGTCTCAATAAAGAACCTTCTCTCCTGTGTTTCCTCTACTCTGTCTCCCTCTCAGCCTTTCTACTGTCTCAATAAAGAACCTTCTCTCCTGTGTCTCCCCTATACTCAAGATTCAAGATTCAAGATTCAAGAGTTTTAATTGTCACGGCATACAGGTATACAGTGAAATGCGGCTGGTCTTGCCCGCGACGATGTGCAATACAGTGGTACAACATATAATAGAATCCAATAAAAATACAGTGGTACAACATATTAATAGAATCCAATAAAACAGTGCAATAAACAGGTACATGGTGTGCCATCTCGGTATCTGTACATTAGTATTTACAGAGCATATAGGACATGCTAGTTAGCTTTAGTAGTGCAATACACTGTTCCTGATGTTATACTACTTTAAGTGGCCTTTCCTCTGGCCATAAGTGTGCGTGTGTGCGGCATGAGTGTTAAAGTGGCTGCTAGTGTGTGAGCGTGCTCAGCGTGCGTGTCGTGTATGTACTTGTGTGTGGATAGTTCAGTTTCTGTGTCTCTCAATGTTCATTGTTCAAGGCTCTGATGGCCTGGGGGAAGAAGCTTAGCCTAAGCCTCTCCATCTTAGTCTCTAGAATTCGCAGGCGTCTGCCTGACCTCAGCAGCTGGAACAGGCTGTTATTGGGGTGGTGGGGGTCTTTCATTATCCTGCAGGCTCTGGATTTGCACCTCTTGTTGTATAGAGCCTGCAGGGGAGGTAGCGCAATACCCGTGGTACGCTCGGCTGAGCGCACCACTCTCTGTAGGGCCTTCTTGTCCTGTGCCGTGCTGTTCCCATACCAGGCAGTGATGTTTCCGGTCAAGATGCTCTCTACAGCTCCTGAGTAGAAGGACTGGAGTATCTTCCCCGATACTCTGAACTTCCTTAACTGTCTCAGGTGGTAGAGGCGCTGCTTCGCTTTCTTTACTACTGTGTCTATGTGTGTTGACCATGTCAGGTCCTCTGAGATGTGGACCCCCAGGTACTTGAAGCTGCTCACCCTGTCCACGGTAGCCCCGTTAATCCTCAGTGGTGTGTGTGTCTCCCGCTGTCCTCTCCTATAATCCACGATCAGCTCCTTGGTTTTACCAATGTTCAGGAGCAGGCTGTTGTCCTGGCACCAACGTTCCAGTACCTCAACCTCCTCCCGGTAGGCCTTCTCGTCGTTGTCCGAGATCAGCCCCACCACCACCGTGTCGTCGGCGAACTTCACAATGGAGTTGGAGCTGAACTTGGCCACACAGTCGTGTGTGTAGAGTGAGTACAGCAGGGGGCTTAGAACACAGCCCTGTCTCAATAAAGAACCTTCTCTCCTGTGTCTCTCCTACTCTGTCTCCCTCTCAGCCTTCCTGCTGTCACAATAAAGAACCTTCGCTCATGTGTCTCCTCTACTCTGTCTCCCTCTCAGCCTTCTTACTGTCTCAATAAAGAACCTTCTCTCCTGTGTCTCCTCTACTCTGTCTCCCTCTCAGCCTTCCTACTATCTCAATAAAGAACCTTCTCTCCTCTCCTGTGTCTCCTCTACTCTGTCTCCCTCTCAGCCTTCCTACTGTCTCAATAAAGAACATTCTCTCCTGTGTTTCCTCTACTCTGTCTCCCTCTCAGCCTTTCTACTCTCTCAATAAAGAACCTTCTCTCCTGTGTCTCCCCTATACTCTGTCTCCCTCTCAGCCTTCCTGCTGTCACAATTAAGAACCTTCGCTCATGTGTCTCCTCTACTCTGTCTCCCTCTCAGCCTTCTTACTGTCTCAATAAATAACCTTCTCTCATGTGTCTCCTCTACTCTGTCTCCCTCTCAGCCTTCTTACTGTCTCAATAAATAACCTTCTCTCCTGTGTCTCCTCTACTCTGTCTCCCTCTCAGCCTTCCTACTGTCTCAATAAAGAACCTTCTCTCCTGTGTCTCCCCTACTCTGTCTCCCTCTCAGCCTTCCTACTGTCTCAATAAAGAACCTTCTCTCCTGTGTCTCCCCTACTCTGTCTCCCTCTCAGCCTTCCTACTGTCTCAATAAAGAACCTTCTCTCCTGTGTCTCCTCTACTCTGTCTCCCTCTCAGCCTTCCTGCTGTCTCAATAAAGAACCTTCTCTCCTATGTCTCTCCTACTCTGTCTCCCTCTCAGCCTTCCTACTGTCTCAATAAAGAACCTTCTCTCCTGTGTCTCTCCTACTCTGTCTCCCTCTCAGCCTTCCTACTGTCTCAATAAAGAACCTTCTCTCCTGTGTCTCTCCTACTCTGTCTCCCTCTCAGCCTTCCTACTGTCTCAATAAAGAACATTATCTCCTGTGTCTCCTCTACTCTTTCTCCCTCTCAGCCTTCCTACTGTCTCAATAAAGAACCTTCTCTCCTGTGTCTCCTCTACTCTGTCTCCCTCTCAGCCTTTCTACTGTCTCAATAAAGAACCTTCTCTCCTGTGTCTCCCCTATACTCTGTCTCCCTCTCAGCCTTCCTACTGTCTCAATAAAGAACCTTCTCTCCTGTATCTCTCCTACTCTGTCTCCCTCTCAGCCTCCCTACTGTCTCAATAAAGAACATTATCTCCTGTGTCTCCTCTACTCTTTCTCCCTCTCAGCCTTCCTACTGTCTCAATAAAGAACCTTCTCTCCTGTGTCTCCTCTACTCTGTCTCCCTCTCAGCCTTTCTACTGTCTCAATAAAGAACCTTCTCTCCTGTGTCTCCCCTATACTCTGTCTCCCTCTCAGCATTCCTACTGTCTCAATAAAGAACCTTCTCTCATGTGTCTCCTCTACTCTGTCTCCCTCTCATCCTTCCTGCTGTCTCAATAAAGAACCTTCGCTCATGTGTTTCCTCTACTCTGTTTCCCTCTCAGCCTTCCTACTGTCTCAATAAAGAATCTTCTCTCCTGTGTCTCCTCTACTCTGTCTCCCTCTCAGCCTTCCTACTGTCTCAATAAAGAACCTTCTCTCCTGTGTCTATCCTACTCTGTCTCCCTCTCTGCCTTCCTACTGTCTCAATAAAGAACCTTCTCTCCTGTGTCTCTCCTACTCTGTCTCCCTCTCAGCCTTCCTACTGTCTCAATAAAGAACCTTCTCTCCTGTGTCTATCCTACTCTGTCTCCCTCTCTGCCGTCCTACTGTCTCAATAAAGAACATTCTCTCCTGTGTCTCTCCTACTCTGTCTCCCTCTCAGCCTTCCTACTGTCTCAATAAAGAACCTTCTCTCCTGTGTCTCCTCTACTCTGTCTCCCTCTCAGCCTTCCTACTGTCTCAATAAAGAACCTTCTCTCCTGTGTTTCCTCTACTCTGTCTCCCTCTCAGCCTTTCTACTGTCTCAATAAAGAACCTTCTCTCCTGTGTCTCCCCTATACTCTGTCTCCCTCTCAGCCTTCCTGCTGTCACAATAAAGAACCTTCGCTCATGTGTCTCCTCTACTCTGTCTCCCTCTCAGCCTTCTTACTGTCTCAATAAAGAACCTTCTCTCCTGTGTCTCCTCTACTCTGTCTCCCTCTCAGCCTTCCTACTGTCTCAATAAAGAACCTTCTCTCCTGTGTCTCCTCTACTCTGTCTCCCTCTCTGCCTTCCTACTGTCTCAATAAAGAACCTTCTCTCCTGTGTCTCCTCTACTCTGTCTCCCTCTCAGCCTTCCTACTGTCTCAATAAAGAGCGTTCTCTCCTGTGTCTCTCCTACTCTGTCTCCCTCTCTGCCTTCCTACTGTCTCAATAAAGAACCTTCTCTCCTGTGTCTCCTCTACTCTGTCTCCCTCTCAGCCTTCCTACTGTCTCAATAAAGAACCTTCTCTCCTGTGTCTCCTCTACTCTGTCTCCCTCTCTGCCTTCCTACTGTCTCAATAAAGAACCTTCTCTCCTGTGTCTCCCCTACTCTGTCTCCCTCTCAGCCTTCCTACGGTCTCAATAAAGAACCTTCTCTCCTGTGTCTCTCCTACTCTGTCTCCCTCTCAGCCTTCCTACTGTCTCAATAAAGAACCTTCTCTCCTGTGTCTCTCCTACTCTGTCTCCCTCTCAGCCTTCCAACTGTCTCAATAAAGAACATTCTCTCCTGTGTCTCCTCTACTCTTTCTCCCTCTCAGCCTTCCTACTGTCTCAATAAAGAACCTTCTCTCCTGTGTCTCCTCTACTCTGTCTCCCTCTCAGCCTTTCTACTGTCTCAATAAAGAACCGTCTCTCCTGTGTCTCCCCTATACTCTGTCTCCCTCTCAGCCGTTCTACTGTCTCAATAAAGAACCTTCTCTCATGTGTCTCCTCTACTCTGTCTCCCTCTCATCCTTCCTGCTGTCTCAATAAAGAACCTTCGCTCATGTGTTTCCTCTACTCTGTCTCCCTCTCAGCCTTCCTACTGTCTCAATAAAGAACCTTCTCTCCTGTGTCTCTCCTACTCTGTCTCCCTCTCAGCCTTCCTACTGTCTCAATAAAGAACATTCTCTCCTGTGTCTCCTCTACTCTTTCTCCCTCTCAGCCTTCCTACTGTCTCAATAAAGAACCTTCTCTCCTGTGTCTCCTCTACTCTGTCTCCCTCTCAGCCTTTCTACTGTCTCAATAAAGAACCTTCTCTCCTGTGTCTCCTCTACTCTGTCCCCCTCTCAGCCTTCCTACTGTCTCAATAAAGAACCTTCTCTCCTGTGTCTCCTCTACTCTGTCTCCGTCTCTGCCTTCCTACTGTCTCAATAAAGAACCTTCTCTCCTGTGTCTCTCCTACTCTGTCTCCCTCTCAGCCTTCCTACTGTCTCAATAAAGAACCTTCTCTCCTGTGTCTCCTCTACTCTGTCTCCCTCTCAGCCTTCCTACTGTCTCAATAAAGAACCTTCTCTCCTGTGTTTCCTCTACTCTGTCTCCCTCTCAGCCTTTCTACTGTCTCAATAAAGAACCTTCTCTCCTGTGTCTCCCCTATACTCTGTCTCCCTCTCAGCCTTCCTGCTGTCACAATAAAGAACCTTCGCTCATGTGTCTCCTCTACTGTCTCCCTCTCAGCCTTCTTACTGTCTCAATAAAGAACCTTCTCTCCTGTGTCTCCTCTACTCTGTCTCCCTCTCAGCCTTCCTACTGTCTCAATAAAGAACCTTCTCTCCTGTGTCTCCTCTACTCTGTCTCCCTCTCAGCCTTCCTACTGTCTCAATAAAGAACATTCTCTCCTGTGTTTCCTCTACTCTGTCTCCCTCTCAGCCTTTCTACTCTCTCAATAAAGAACCTTCTCTCCTGTGTCTCCCCTATACTCTGTCTCCCTCTCAGCCTTCGTGCTGTCACAATAAAGAACCTTCTCTCCTGTGTCTCCTCTACTCTGTCTCCCTCTCAGCCTTCCTACTGTCTCAATAAAGAACCTTCTCTCCTGTGTCTCTCCTACTCTGTCTCCCTCTCAGCCTTCCTACTGTCTCAATAAAGAACCTTCTCTCCTGTGTCTCCTCTACTCCAGTGATTCCCAACCTGGGGTCCGCGGACCCCCTGGGGGTCCGCCAGGGGGCGCAGGGGGTCCGCCAGACCACAGATGATTTGAGGCCATTTTTTTTTCTTTTTTTTTTCTTTATATAAATATTTAATTAGCATATTTTTATCATCAGAAGCATAAATTGTCTCTCCACTACAATAAAAAATAAAGATAAATAAATAAACATCTAGACATGATTTTTGAATGTTAACAGTAGGCTACCGGGTAGCCGCTAAAACGTGAATCAGTTGACTGTATCACTTTCCGTAGCTAGCCTAGCACGCTAGTTAACTTTCTCGGCTCGTCTGCAGTCAGCCACCAGAGGCGAAAATGTGTGACAAACGAAAAGGAGATGACGGCAGCTCATCTGCAAAAGAAGTTAGGACCTACAGCAATCGCGAAAATTACATCACCATGGGCTTCACTGAGGGACCAGACAAACGACCTGAGTGTGTGATTTGTGGAGAAAAGTTGGCAAACTCGAGCCTGAAGCCCTGACTTTTTTCGGAGGAAAGAACAGTCTCTCAAGGCGAACAAGCCCGTTGATGTTAGAGTAGCGTGGAGCAGGGGTGGCAGTGATTTACAGAAGGCTACCGAAGCCTCCTTTGAGTGTTCGCTTTTAATTGCAAAAGCAAAGAAACCGCACAATATTGGCGAGCAGCTCATCAAACCAGCCTGCATCAAAATGGTTTAGAAACTGTGCGGCCCACAGGTGGCGGATAAACTAAAATCAGTACCACTCTCGAACAATGTAGTGAAAGACCGAATTGATAAGATGTCAAGTGATTGCGAGTCGCAGACGAGGCTGTGCTCATCGTTTATGTGCAGTATATCGAAAATGAGGATCTGAAGCAGGACATTCTCATGTCAGTCAACCTTACTACCACCACTCGAGGTGAGGATATTTTTACTGCAGTGGATTCTTACTTCATTCAACATAAATGCAAACCGTTCACCATTAGGGCCTGATTTGAGAGGATGAATACAGGATTTGAATATTGGCCAACATTTTGAAATACATATGGTGCAAGATGAGATTTGTTGATTGAAGGCACAAGTCAAAGAAGCATAGTGGGTCTAATTATGATGCATATGCCTGTGTATAAGCAGTTTGTTATTAAAATGACAAAAAAAGTATTAAAATGACAAAAAAAAAGTATTTTATGGTATTTTATTAGGAGGGGGGTCCAGGAATTTCATCAGAGATGTTTGGGGGTCCCTGGGGGAAAAAAGGTTGGGAACCCCTGCTCTACTCTGTCTCCCTATCTGCATTCCTACTGTCTCAATAAAGAACCTTCTCTCCTGTGTCTCCCCTACTCTGTCTCCCTCTCTGCGTTCCTATGGTCTCAATAAAGAACCTTATCTCCCGTGTCTCTCCTACTCTGTCTCCCTCTCAGCCTTCCTACTGTCTCAATAAAGAACCTTCTCTCCTGTGTCTCCTCTACTCTGTCTCCCTCTCTGCCTTCCTACTGTCTCAATAAAGAACCTTCTCTCCTGTGTCTCCTCTACTCTGTCTCCCTCTCAGCCTTCCTGCTGTCTCAATAAAGAACCTTCTCTCCTGTGTCTCCTCTACTCTGTCTCCCTCTCAGCCTTTCTACTGTCTCAATAAAGAACCTTCTCTCCTGTGTCTCTCCTACTCTGTCTCCCTCTCAGCCTTCCTAAAGAACCTTCTCTCCTGTGTCTCCTCTACCCTGTCTCCCTCTCAGCCTTTCTACTGTCTCAATAAAGAACCTTCTCTCCTGTGTCTCCCCTATACTCTGTCTCCCTCTCAGCCTTCCTGCTGTCTCAATAAAGAACCTTCGCTCATGTGTCTCCTCTACTCTGTCTCCCTCTCAGCCTTCCTACTGTCTCAATAAAGAACCTTCTCTCCTGTGTCTCCTCTACTCTGTCTCCCTCTCAGCCTTCCTACTGTCTCAATAAAGAACCTTCTCTCCTGTGTCTCTCCTACTCTGTCTCCCTCTCTGCCTTCCTACTGTCTCAATAAAGAACCTTCTCTCCTGTGTCTCTCCTACTCTGTCTCCCTCTCAGCCTTCCTACTGTCTCAATAAAGAACCTTCTCTCCTGTGTCTCCTCTACTCTGTCTCCCTCTCAGCCTTCCTACTGTCTCAATAAAGAACCTTCTCTCCTGTGTCTCCTCTACTCTGTCTCCCTCTCAGCCTTTCTACTGTCTCAATAAAGAACCTTCTCTCCTGTGTCTCCCCTATACTCTGTCTCCCTCTCAGCCTTCCTGCTGTCTCAATAAAGAACCTTCGCTCATGTGTCTCCTCTACTCTATCTCCCTCTCAGCCTTCTTACTGTCTCAATAAAGAACCTTCTCTCCTGTGTCTCCTCTACTCTGTCTCCCTCTCAGCCTTCCTACTGTCTCAATAAAGAACATTCTCTCCTGTGTCTCCCCTACTCTGTCTCCCTCTCAGCCTTCCTACTGTCTCAATAAAGAACCTTCTCTCCTGTGTCTCCTCTACTCTGTCTCCCTCTCAGCCTTCCTGCTGTCTCAATAAAGAACCTTCTCTCCTATGTCTCCTCTACTCTGTCTCCCTCTCTGCCTTCCTACTGTCTCAATAAAGAACCTTCTCTCCTGTGTCTCTCCTACTCTGTCTCCCTCTCAGCCTTCCTGCTGTCTCAATAAAGAACCGTCTCTCCTGTGTCTCCTCTACTCTGTCTCCCTATCTGCGTTCCTACTGTCTCAATAAAGAACATTCTCTCCTGTGTCTCCCCTACTCTGTCTCCCTCTCTGCGTTCCTATGGTCTCAATAAAGAACCTTATCTCCTGTGTCTCCTCTACTCTGTCTCCCTCTCAGCCTTCCTACTGTCTCAATAAAGAACCTTCTCTCCTGTGTCTCTCCTACTCTGTCTCCCTCTCTGCCTTCCTACTGTCTCAATAAAGAACCTTCTCTCCTGTGTCTCTCCTACTCTGTCTCCCTCTCAGCCTTCCTACTGTCTCAATAAAGAACCGTCTCTCCTGTGTCTCCTCTACTCTGTCTCCCTCTCAGCCTTTCTACTGTCTCAATAAAGAACCTTCTCTCCTGTGTCTCCCCTATACTCTGTCTCCCTCTCAGCCTTCCTGCTGTCTCAATAAAGAACCTTCGCTCATGTGTCTCCTCTACTCTATCTCCCTCTCAGCCTTCTTACTGTCTCAATAAAGAACCTTCTCTCCTGTGTCTCCTCTACTCTGTCTCCCTCTCAGCCTTCCTACTGTCTCAATAAAGAACATTCTCTCCTGTGTCTCCCCTACTCTGTCTCCCTCTCAGCCTTCCTACTGTCTCAATAAAGAACCTTCTCTCCTGTGTCTCCTCTACTCTGTCTCCCTCTCAGCCTTCCTGCTGTCTCAATAAAGAACCTTCTCTCCTATGTCTCCTCTACTCTGTCTCCCTCTCTGCCTTCCTACTGTCTCAATAAAGAACCTTCTCTCCTGTGTCTCTCCTACTCTGTCTCCCTCTCAGCCTTCCTGCTGTCTCAATAAAGAACCGTCTCTCCTGTGTCTCCTCTACTCTGTCTCCCTCTCAGCCTTCCTACTGTCTCAATAAAGAACCTTCTCTCCTGTGTCTCCTCTACTCTGTCTCCCTCTCAGCCTTCCTACTGTCTCAATAAAGAACCTTCTCTCCTGTGTCTCCTCTACTCTGTCTCCCTCTCAGCCTTCCTACTGTCTCAATAAAGAACCTTCTCTCCTGTGTCTCCTCTACTCTGTCTCCCTCTCAGCCTTTCTACTGTCTCAATAAAGAACCTTCTCTCCTGTGTCTCCCCTATACTCTGTCTCCCTCTCAGCCTTCCTGCTGTCTCAATAAAGAACCTTCGCTCATGTGTCTCCTCTACTCTATCTCCCTCTCAGCCTTCTTACTGTCTCAATAAAGAACCTTCTCTCCTGTGTCTCCTCTACTCTGTCTCCCTCTCAGCCTTCCTACTGTCTCAATAAAGAACATTCTCTCCTGTGTCTCCCCTACTCTGTCTCCCTCTCAGCCTTCCTACTGTCTCAATAAAGAACCTTCTCTCCTGTGTCTCCTCTACTCTGTCTCCCTCTCAGCCTTCCTGCTGTCTCAATAAAGAACCTTCTCTCCTATGTCTCCTCTACTCTGTCTCCCTCTCTGCCTTCCTACTGTCTCAATAAAGAACCTTCTCTCCTGTGTCTCTCCTACTCTGTCTCCCTCTCAGCCTTCCTGCTGTCTCAATAAAGAACCGTCTCTCCTGTGTCTCCTCTACTCTGTCTCCCTATCTGCGTTCCTACTGTCTCAATAAAGAACATTCTCTCCTGTGTCTCCCCTACTCTGTCTCCCTCTCTGCGTTCCTATGGTCTCAATAAAGAACCTTATCTCCTGTGTCTCCTCTACTCTGTCTCCCTCTCAGCCTTCCTACTGTCTCAATAAAGAACCTTCTCTCCTGTGTCTCTCCTACTCTGTCTCCCTCTCTGCCTTCCTACTGTCTCAATAAAGAACCTTCTCTCCTGTGTCTCTCCTACTCTGTCTCCCTCTCAGCCTTCCTACTGTCTCAATAAAGAACCGTCTCTCCTGTGTCTCCTCTACTCTGTCTCCCTCTCAGCCTTTCTACTGTCTCAATAAAGAACCTTCTCTCCTGTGTCTCCCCTATACTCTGTCTCCCTCTCAGCCTTCCTGCTGTCTCAATAAAGAACCTTCGCTCATGTGTCTCCTCTACTCTATCTCCCTCTCAGCCTTCTTACTGTCTCAATAAAGAACCTTCTCTCCTGTGTCTCCTCTACTCTGTCTCCCTCTCAGCCTTCCTACTGTCTCAATAAAGAACATTCTCTCCTGTGTCTCCCCTACTCTGTCTCCCTCTCAGCCTTCCTGCTGTCTCAATAAAGAACCTTCTCTCCTGTGTCTCCTCTACTCTGTCTCCCTCTCTGCCTTCCTACTGTCTCAATAAAGAACCGTCTCTCCTGTGTCTCCTCTACTCTGTCTCCCTATCTGCGTTCCTACTGTCTCAATAAAGAACCTTCTCTCCTGTGTCTCCCCTACTCTGTCTCCCTCTCTGCGTTCCTATGGTCTCAATAAAGAACCTTATCTCCTGTGTCTCTCCTACTCTGTCTCCCTCTCAGCCTTCCTACTGTCTCAATAAAGAACCTTCTCTCCTGTGTCTCCTCTACTCTGTCTCCCTCTCTGCCTTCCTACTGTCTCAATAAAGAACCTTCTTTCCTGTGTCTACTCTGTCTCCCTCTCTGCCTTCCTGCTGTCTCAATAAAGAACCGTCTCTCCTGTGTCTCCTCTACTCTGTCTCCCTATCTGCGTTCCTACTGTCTCAATAAAGAACCTTCTCTCCTGTGTCTCCCCTACTCTGTCTCCCTCTCTGCGTTCCTATGGTCTCAATAAAGAACCTTATCTCCTGTGTCTCTCCTACTCTGTCTCCCTCTCAGCCTTCCTACTGTCTCAATAAAGAACCTTCTCTCCTGTGTCTCCTCTACTCTGTCTCCCTCTCTGCCTTCCTACTGTCTCAATAAAGAACCTTCTTTCCTGTGTCTACTCTGTCTCCCTCTCTGCCTTCCTACTGTCTCAATAAAGAACCTTCTCTCCTGTGTCTCCCCTACTCTGTCTCCCTCTCTGCCTTCCTACTGTCTCAATAAAGAACCTTCTCTCCTGTGTCTCCCCCCAAGTCCTAATTTGCGTTTTCTCCTCGATGTTCTCACCCTTGTTCTCGCCAGTTACTAGGCCCCTGTCTGTCTCACATGCTGTTCTCTGTGAGACGGCTCCAGGACTCCATTTGTCCCCGCCTTGAGCGGTTTCTGTCCACAACACACGAGAGGTATTTGTGTACTTTACTATAAAAAGACTGCTGGTGAAAACCACATGAGGTGCAGTTGTTGCAGATGTATCGGCGCAAACAAGATGCCAGTGTTAAATCGAGGTTAATCCTATCCTGACGTGCACTCTCAGTGGTCCTGCATTCGCTCTCAGTTGAGTAGAGTGCTTGGTCCTCTGAGCAAGGCACTAACACTGCCTACGCAAGGGCGTATGTTTGGTTTCAACATTGGGGGGGGGGGGGGGGGGGGGGCGGCTAGCACTTAAACTGGGAGTTCACAACATTTTGAGCATTAAACACCTAATTTCCTGCATTCTGGTGTACTTTTATGAGAGGCATAAGGCAGGTTGAGATGGTATGGTCCTGTAGAGGGGTGTCTGAAATTGTTGGTATATAGTTACAGGTAAGGAGGATATGTAAATGTTTTGACCCCCTTATTTGTTACCTCTTTTGGGGAGGGGGTTGTCTTTCATAATTAGCTATATTGTTTGAGGTTGACAGATTTACCTCTCCTCAATATTGAGGGGGACATGTCCCCTGCAACCCCCCCCCCCAACCACTTTGAGTCGTACGAGTTTTATGAAGAGATAGAAATGCAGCCACTGTTCAGTCACTCTTTTCACTCTGTTCAGACTTTTTCTTTCCCCTCTGCAGAATCTCCTCCTCATAATAGCTTTTGTGGAGACGTCGGGTTAACAACTCAACCAGGCGGGTTGTTATTATTATTATTATTATTATTATTATTTCGTTGTGTCTTATTTCACTCACGCCAAGTCAAAGTGTCATTTCGACTTAAAATCTCTTCACGTTTACGGCGACGCAGGGTTGAGTTTCGGCACATTATGACGCCGTCAACCGGAGCGTCTTGACACCCTAGACGTGTTCACGTTACGACACAATGACACAATGTGGGATAAGCTGCCGGCCTGGAGGACATCCTGAGATCCGAGACTCTTGTGGATGTTTGTGTGTACGTGTGTGTGTGTGTGTGTGTGTGTGTGTGTGTGTGTGTGTGTGTGTGTGTGTGTGTGTGTGTGTGTGTGTGTGTGTGTGTGTGTGTGTGTGTGTGTGTGTGTGTGTGTGTGTGTGTGTGTGCGTGCGTGCGTGCGTGCGTGTGTGTGTGGAACATGTAGAAGTGATCCCTCACCTGACACTGCATTGTGTTAAACGATGAAGACAAGTTGTGGATTCAGTAGACATGCATCTTATTCTGTATTCCACCAGCAGCCTAGTGGGAAAGTAATGGCTACAGGTTGGAGAGGGACAAATACAGTATTTTTCATCAGTCACTCAGTCAAATCAAGGCACGTGTTCCTTTATCCCCTTGGGAAAGGGTGAAAGGGCATTTTAGGGTTAAGATAAGATATTCCTTTATTGATCCCCTTGGGGAAATCCAAGTGTCATAGCAGCATGGTGGGTACAGGTAGGATAGTACAAGTAGTAGTAATAATAGAACATAGAACAGTGCAAGTAGTAATGATAATAATGATAACAGTAGTAGTGAACAGTAGTGAGTGGCAGGATTCAATCAGACAGTAGTAATACCTGGCTCGCTGATAACAAACTATCATTACACCTGGGTAAAACAGAGTCCATTCTCTTCGGATAAAAAAACAAACTCAGCAAGACCGACGGCTTCTCAGTTGGGTGACAATATTGTCACAAGGAAAGATGAAATTACATACCTGGGTTCCATCCTAGAGGCAAATCTTTCCTGTGACAAAATGGCATCCAATGTAATCAAAAGAGTCAACCAACGAACTAGATTCTTTTACCGGATCTCCTCTCTGGTAAACAAGAATACCCTGAAGACTCTGGCAGGAGCACTGATTCAAGGATACTACGACTATGCTTGCACCTCATGGTACCAAAGCACCTCAAAGGCGCTAAAAACAAAATTACAAACATCACAAAACAAACTGGTCAGACTACTGCTTGACCTTACTCCTAGAACCCACCTCACCCCTGCCCACTTTGACAACCTAGGATGGCTTAGAGTAGACGACAGAGTACAGCAACTTGCAATGGGCCTGGTCTACAAGATACACGACTACACCACTAAGGTACCCATGTACATGTCAAAATACTTCCCAAAGGTCAGTGAATACCACAACCTCAACACCAGAGGGAGCTCCACAAATCATGTTAAACCCAGATTCGGCTCAAACAAGGGACTAAACACGTTTCGCAATTATGCCACATCAATGTGGAACGCCCTACCCACAGCTGTAAAGGAATGTGAATCACTACCCACCTTCAAAACCACTCTCAAAGAGCACCTACGGAAGACTGCAATTCGAAACTGGCCCCTGTAAATGTCCAAACCCAACCCCCTCCAATGTACAGTTTCCCCCCCACCCACCTATTATTAAGGGTCAGATAGTCCTAACAGTGTTTATTATTAAGAGTCAGATAGTCCTAACAATGTTTATTATTAACCTCTTAAGGCTTAGTGATCACATGCGTGGACAGCACTTTTTAGCTTGTATGTCCACAATTGTGTACACTGCTGAATTGGGGCCTTATGGCTACATATGTGGACACTTATACTGCCATCTGGTGGTGTCAGAAGAGTATAACATACACTGGTAAAAATTCAAGATGGCGGCGAATAGGAGGGAAGATTCAAGTGGCAACTCCAGACACAAACATCGACCAGGTAAGAAGTCCTGCCTTATTTTATGGCTTAT
Source organism: Notolepis coatsorum (assembly GCF_963971535.1). Classification (NCBI taxonomy): domain Eukaryota; kingdom Metazoa; phylum Chordata; class Actinopteri; order Aulopiformes; family Paralepididae; genus Notolepis; species Notolepis coatsorum. The sequence continues at coordinate 192,223,750 of NC_140168.1, forward strand.
TCTTATTTAGATATGTATATAAGCGTTGGACATTTGTCATGACAAGCAAATTTGAAAAAAAGTGTAAAAATAAGAACTTAGCATGTTGCTAATCATGATGTACACGTTTGTGTACTTATGGACTGAAGCTCGTCGAAACAGCTAATATACTAGTAAACATGCACACATGTAAAATGAGAAAACAAGTATATCTGGTGCAGTTAAAAGGCTGTACATTGTCTAAATGTAATACATACCAATTCAATCACTAAATACATATATACATACATAAATTAGTTGGGTTATGTATGGCCCTGTATCCTGTATGTACTGTATCCTGTATGTACTGCCCTGTATCCTGTGCGTACTGTATCATGTATGTACTGCCCTGTATCCTGTATGTACTGTATCCTGTATGTACTGTATCATGTATGTACTTTATCCTGTATGTACTGTATCCTGTATGTACTGCCCTGTATCCTGTATGTACTGTATCCTGTATGTACTGCCCTGTATCCTGTAAGTACTGTATCCTGTATGCACTGTACTGGATACTGTATGTACTGTATCCTGTATGTACTGCACTGTATCCTGTATGTACTGAACTGTATCCTGTATGTACTGTAGCCTGTATGTACTGCACTGTATCCTGTATGTACTGCACTGTATCCTGTATGTACTGTATCCTGTATGTACTGCACTGTATCCTGTATGTACTGTATTATGTATGTACCGCACTGTATCCTGTATGTACTGTATCCTGTATGTACTGTATCCTGTATGTACTGTACTGTATCCTGTATGTACTGCACTGTATCCTGTATGTACTGCACTGTATCCTGTATGTACTGTATCCTGTATGTACTGCACAGTATCCTGTATGTACTGCACTGTATCCTGTATGTACTGTATCCTGTATGTACTGCACTGTATCCTGTATGTACTGCATCCTGTATGTACTGCACTGTATCCTGTATGTACTGCACTGTATCCTGTATGTACTGTATCCTGTATGTACTTGTTACGACCCCTGTGAGTCTAAGGGTAAAGGGCTGTAACATAACAGTTGGTTGACAGAAAAGATGGACCACGTTTGTAAACAACAATGATATTTATTGAAAGATGCAAAGGAAGCACATGTAGCTCAGGGGTGAGCCCAGGCCAAAACAACAAACAAACACCACTATACTCCAAATAAACCCAAATCTAATCTATGGTAAAAGAGATTACATTACCTAAACTACTCTTACCTAACCAAAACAGGAGAAAACAATATCCAAAGGAAATGGCAGCTCACCCCATCTGTGCTTCCTGAGAAAGAGAGAAAAACACATTAATTATACAGAAACAAAGGCAGAATATATACAAAAACAAACTATAACTAACAATGCTCTCTCTGTGGCCATACACACACAAGGAAATTTCTACTAAGCACTAAAGGCCAATAAACGAAATGCAATACTGTCAAAGTTACAGGTTTACAAAATCACAACAGGCCTAGCCTCATGCCAGAGAGAGAGAAAGACTGAAGTGAGAAGCCATGTTTTAACAGGTGTGGGGTGATCCATGATTGGGTGGTGTGGATTGAGTGTTGGAGTCTGGAAAGCCATCCACCAATCGGTGCTGTGTTGCTATAATGGAAGGGCAGGCCTGGCAGGGGCCAATGGTGAAGGGAACAATGGCTGGAGGGAGGAAACAAAATGGAGAACACACACACATGGAGACACACACTGGGGAATATATACATTGGGATGTAACAGTACTGTATCCTGTATGTACTGCCCTGTATCCTGTATGTACTGTATCCTGTATGTACTGCCCTGTATCCTGTATGTACTGTATCCTGTATGTACTGCCCTGTATTCTGTATGTACTGTATCCTGTATGTACTGTCCAAAAGGGGCAAAAGTGCAATGTTTCCATGTTGTTTTTACTATGATATTCAAAACATTTTCAAAATGTATGTGTGTGTGTTACTAATACATGCAAAAGCAGTCAGAAAAAAAACTGCTATGTTCAAGGTGGAAATAAAGAGTTTTTCATTCTATTACACAATGGTGACTTAATTGGGTTTTATGGAAGTTCGGACCAAGAATCCACATATGTGGACATAATTTTTCTCTAAAAGTACATCATATCAAAAGATGATACTTAGTTTGTATTCTAATTAGAGTCCAATAAGCCCAAATAGCCAAGAGAAATAAAAAATGCATGTAAAAAAACAGCTTGGGCCTCAGGAGTCAGATAGTCACTGACTCAACACCAGTGATGCCACTAACGCGTTACTAAGTAACGCGTTATTGTAATCTGATTACTTTTCCCCGAAAATAGTAATCTAACGCGTTAATCTTTACAAGCCAGTAATCTGATTGCAGTTACTTGTCCAAGTGGCTGTGCGTTACTATTTCGTTACTATCTCATCATAATGCAGGCGGAATGCAGTATTTTCTTTCGTTTTCGACAGTCAAATATACGTTTTGAGAGCTTTTCCTAGTATTGGGCAGTGACGTCACAGCACGCAACCTCGCGTGTTGATCCATGCTGGTGGGCGCGGCTGTTATTGTTATTATCAGGCTGACCTAAACTGCGAGCTAGCAGGGAGACGCTCGCGCTGGTAACGCTTTCTTGCACTGGAAGTTCACTAGTCTACTTAACGTTTGTGTCAGCTAAGCCGGGTGAAAAAAACATTCACTTTGCGGAGGAAACAAAATACTGTCTACCGCATATGGAATATACAGCACAGCACGACCATCGACTTCTACAGGACTCGGAGCGTCGGAGGTGCACCAGCCAAACAGTATGTTCCACCTTTGAGTTAAACATCTTTTGCATTGCACTATTCATGAACATGGAACACCATACTGCAGTATGTAGGTTGTCAGTACAGCTACATATCAGCCTACATGTGGTGTTATTGACCATTTATCTTTTGTGAAATCTATAGATCTATAGATTGATTGATTGATTGAAAAGTTTATTAACAGATTGCAGAATGGGTACAGTACAGTACAGCTCAATACATACAATTGTTAAGGGGATGCAGACCAGAGAAAGACTTTCGTCTTGTTTACATCAGGGTCCCCCATTTTCAATTCATCATAACATATATGACACACACGACATAGAGATAGACAGTACTGCTACATCTATACATTTATGACATACCAGATTTGCAAATACAGTACTGTTTGTGATACAAAAAGTGTCCAGAAAAGAGTGTATCATCTTCATCAGTCTCCTCCCTCCCTCTGTCCATGCATTCATTTGGGGGCATTTGAGTGGCTCAGTGTTCTGGGGTGCATTTCAAAAGTGTCTCATGACCCCTCGTCACCAGGATTGGTAGGGTTACTCTATTTAAATGTATTCCGTTACAATTACAAATGACCTGTTGAAAAATACATTCAGTCCTGCAAATTTTGCATAAAACGCCTGTTGATTGCATACCCAAAGTAAATTGAAAGCTATTCTTGAACCATTTATAGCACATACCTGAGTCTGGCCTCTTTTGAAAGGAAACATTCTGAATTTTCTAATAGTTTGATTGATTGATTGAAAACTTTATTAACAGATTGCAGAATGGGTACAGTACAGTACAGCTCAATACATATAATTGTTAAGGGGATGCAGACCAGAGAAAGACTTTCGTCTTGTTTACATCAGGGTCCCCCATTTTCAATTCATCGTAACATATATGACATACATGACATACAGATAGACAGTACTGCTACATCTATACATTTATGACATATCAGATTTGCAATTACAGTACTGTTTGTGATACAAAAAGAGTCCAGAAAGATAGGCCTACATGCCCTATTAGTACATTTTACTCAAACTGAGTACATTTTACTAAATTTTTTTTGTCATTCTTATGTTGTGGCAGCAGCAGGGGGGACGACTTCGTAACCTAGTTACTTTCAAAGTAACTAAGTTACTCTGATAATCAAGTAATCAGTAAAGTAACTAAGATTACTTTTTAAAGGAGTAATCAGTAATCAGATTACTTTTACAAGTAATCTGTGGCATCACTGCTCAACACACAAGGCAAAACAAAAGTGCTGCTTGTCCACAGTGAGCGGCACGTGGGTTTTATGACATGAAAATGCTCCCAGAATTACTATATTGTGTAGAGAGCAAAATGACAACAGGCTCTCTGTGTCTTTTTTTGCACAGTGCCTGTTGAAAGGAACCATGACTCATGAGTATGACACAGATACCTTTAAATCAAAGCACCCTGCAGCACAAAGCGGCAGTGTGTGGCATCATGTTACTTTGATCTTACAAACAAGCATGAAAGTCGAGGCTTTCAACACAATACAAATAATTGTTCATAACTTTGCGACAACTGCGTGACTGAAATTACAAGGAATCATGACCCCAGTGCAAGTGGGCATCCAACCAGAGTGCAACTGTAACAGTAAAGTGCAACAGTAATATACACAATGTACAGGTGATTAAACTTTAGTACTACTGAGTAATAGTGCTAGTCAGATGTATGCACATCTTGTAGAATTAATGTGTACAGTGATACAGGTATAAAGACACCATGGTACTAAGTCATTATACAGATTATTTCCTAAATCAACCCGATGTGGGGGCGACAGTGGCTCGGGAGGTAGAGCAGTCGTCTGGTAATCCGGAGGTTCCCGGTTCGATTCCCACTCCTCCTGGGCAGCGTGTTGAAGTGTCCTTGAGCAATACACTTAACCCCTAATTGCTCCCGATGAGCAGGTCGGCACCTTGCATGGTTGCCTCCACCGTCGGTGTGTGAATGGGTACAAATGTTAGGAACAAATTGTAAAACGCTTTGGATAAAAGTGCTATAAATGCACCCATTTACCATTATGTGCAAATATATACATCTAACATCTAACAATACTCCATACTGAGCGTTATTCTACCCTAAATGGACAGATTAATAAGTGGAGCATCACTAAATATAATTACGTATACACATAATAAGAGTGATGTGTGAGTCCTTGTTCAAGGTCCACCAGAGTCCATGCAGGGTTCAGTAGTTAAGAGTCAATCAGTTCTCCATCTCCACTTACGCAGTTACTGTAACCAAGTCAGTCCTTGCCCACGGTCGTGGAGCCTGATGGCTTCTGGCACAAGGGACTGACCGAGGCAATAATATAGAAAATGAATGCAAGCTCATCTTTGTGTTCAGTATGTTCGGCTCTCTCCAGTCAGTCCTGTACCTCATTATAAAGCTTATTATTCATAATCTGTTAGTGTCCTGTCAGTTATTTCTGTCACTTAAGGCAGTGCCTTAGGGCTCTGCGATATGGGAATAAAGTGGCAATAGACGTAAGGGGAACGGCACTCAAATGCAAATGTTATTTCCATGGAACTGAGACAGTTGAATCAATATTTGTGAACATGAGCTACTCTCTCCCAAAGAGAAACCAGAGAAGTAAGAGTCAATCTTGTGATGTCATCAAGTATATAATTATATATATAAATATAAATATATAAGTCTGGAGCTCCTCCATTGACAATGAATGGGAGACTGATTTTGTGGAACCACAGACATTTCTTTTAGATTTTTTTCTTTTTATATCCTAATGAGCTGTATATTCTATAGTAGTGTTCTCAGTTCTGAAACAGAAAATGTACCTATGAACTCTGAACATTCCCCTGGCTGCTCTCTGTGTCATCTATAAAATATGTCCCGTTCATTGTCTATGGAGCAGCTTCAGACGTTATACTTTGTGATGTCACACATTTGAGTTTTAACACTCTAGGTTTTGGATTTGGGAGAGTTGCTAATTTCCATTGCTTGAGATATAAATGTAAGGGATAATGAATGAATGAGTTTCTTTCGAACATAAATGAACAACAAATGAAATAAATAAATACAAATAAAGTAATAAACAGATTAAAAAACAAGCAAAACAGTAATGTTCGAAAAGGACTAGGATGACGTGTAAATGTATGTATTCCTACCCCCTTCACACTCTATTATCTTATGCAACTCATATTAACACATTTTCATACAACCCAAATGTCCACACTATATAAAAAGAAAATATTGTGAAAAGAAAATATCAGTAATGATACTAATAATAATGACTTAAAACTACTTAACACACAACTACTGTACACGTTGATGATTCTTCTTATGCCATGGTAGTTTACCAACAATATCAAATAAAAGCATTCGCAAATCTTTGCTGAAAGGTTCTCTGCACATTGCCATTGGTGTGTTTTCCTTCCCTGTCGTTAGTTTATCAAGTTGATAAGTCAGCCATGCTAACCACAGTTGATAACGAGTGAAGCTTTGTGTGCTTTGCTCTTTGATGTTGCTATAGGTTACAGGTTGGTTAGTGGATGAATTCAGAGCGGTGATTAACCTTGAGCTGTACTGGGTTACACATTAAATGGTTTTAAAGAGTATTCACTGAGGTATACATCACAGTATCTGCAGCAAGGTTGAGAATCACCAGAGGACCCACGATACTAGAGTCGTCATATTGTAATATATTTTTTTATCTACTTTTTTCTCCCCATTTTTCAATTTTTTCTCCCATCCCCAATTTCGTATTGTCCATTTCTACCCTCCCCTGTCTCGAACGTTGTTAGGCCATGGCTCCCACAAGCCGGCTGCAATGTGGACGAAGCCTTGCATCACGTGTCCCCTCCGGTACTCGAGGAGGCAGCCGTCGCATCTTTTCACCTGCACAGCACGATCTCTCAGCGGCGAGGGTCTGCGTGGGAGGGACACGCCGCCCTCGTCGCTTCCTGATTCTACTGCGCAGGCGCACCAACCGACCTGTAGGAGTCGCTGTCCACAACGTCCGATCCCCACCCACCAGCTTCCCACCCCCTAATACTGCCAATTGTATTAGTATGAACGACCAGTCAGGCTGGTAGCAACGCAGAGAGCTGGGCTCGAACCCAGCATCTCCTGCATTAGTGGCGAGCGCCTTGTCTACTGCGCCACCTAACCGCCCGTCATATTGTAATATTGCGATTTATTACCTTATTTCAACTGCAAATGATGTCCCCCAACAGAAACCTTTGTCAACATCTGTAAAAAAAAATATATATACATCATGGTTTTTTTATGGAATGTTCACCTCACTCCAATAATTTGTATTGCAGCAGGAATTATAAAAAGAAATATATATATATATATATATATATACTTCAGTGTATCAATATAATATCGGCACACAAAATATTGCAATATGTCTCTGTATGTATTTTCCCCTACTGCTTAGGTGTGGAAAATCACATGTTAGATGATCCCGCCTGTGGTCGTCACGTTGAACTGCGTCGTAATGGGATGTGTGATACTGTGGTGGAGGTTCCCGCCAGAAAGCCGAAGAGAATGGACGTGAGTAATATATCGACATATTTATGGAAATGTACAATGTGTATTGACGCATTTACAAATAAGTATATATATTACATATTCAAAAATTTGTAACTTTTACCATTTTCAGAAAATATTCGAGTTCCCCTGCTGGGAATGAACCGAAGACACTCACATGGGAGGTAAGTGCCTTTTACCTCAAGACTAACAAGACACACTTTTCAATTCTGATAACCTCGGCCGAAACCCTAACCCACTGTTACCTTCAACCCTAACCTTAACCACTTTGTTACCTTAAACTAACCCTAACCTTAACCTTAACCACTCTGTTACCTTAAACTAACCCTAACCTTAACCATAAACCTAATCTCAACCACACTGTTACCTTAAACTAACCATAACCATAACTGTAACCACACTGTTACCTTAAACTAACCATAACCGTAACCCTAACCATAACCGTAACCACACTGTTACCTTAAACCAGGGGTAGGCAACCCTAGGCACGCAGGGGCATTTTCATAGGCACAGGGGGCAGCAAAAAAATAATAATAATTTTTTTTTTAAATATTATATATATATATATATATTTTTTTTTAAAATATTATAGTCAAATATTTTGCACTGTTGTCGCATTTATATTGTTGAAATCCTCCCACAGGTTCTTTTTACTACCACATATGTGACCCGCCGTGACCAAACCCGATTTGATCCGCAAAGGGGGAGGTGCTCTGAAATGAAGAAAATGTCTTGCTGTTCAGAAAATCCTAAAAATCGAAATCTTGATTTTTTTTACATATTTGAATTGTCATTAATGTGTTCCCTTATTTGCCCTTAGTTGCAAACTTAAATACAACTTGTAAATGAGGTAATTATTGTTATAATAGTTCCACAAATTTTCTTCCAAGTGAGGAGAAAAACTACACACGCGGGCTGTGGGCCTGTCCACAGGGGGCTTAATAGGTGTACTTAATAGGTGTTAACACACAGACGTCATTAGCTCTCCTTTCTCAGAGAGAATAACACACTATTAATACACTATCTTAATGTTATAATATAAGTTATAAGCAACGTAACGCAGTGTCTAAAAAAAAGATTAAAAAAAAAGAGGCCTTGACGGCCGTTATAAAACGCGTGTTTTAACTTAATTAAAAACCATTAAAACACAGTTCGAATTTTATGAGCGAACGAATTTCGGTAGGGTGCATTTTTTCCAACCTAATGGCTAAAAGTAAATTAATTTAATACGGAAACGGAGTGATAAAAAATGGCTTTTTCATTGGAGCGAGAGATTCTTATTATTGTGGGGGCCCTGATGTAAACTGCGCTGGGGCGCGATGAGGCGCGCGTTAACCCTTTCACTGCCACACTACAGAAGCGCTTAGTAATGCTTCGTCTCAACTCCATTTCTGGTAGAACTAGTGAGCGAATCTTTAATATTTTTTTTGATTCATATTCAGAGGTAATTCGTCGAGATATTTCTAATTGGTATTTATCAAAAATAAATATTAGAAATATGGTAAAAAAAACTATTTATCCGTTTTTTTAACCGTCACTACCACACTACAGAAGGTTACCCTTTCACTGCCACACTACAGAAGCGCTTAGTAATGCTTCGCCTCAACTCCGTTTCTGGTAGAACTAGTGAGCGAATCTTTAATATTTTTTTTGATTCATATTCAGAGGTAATTCGTCGAGATATTTCTAATTGGTATTTATCAAAAATAAATATTAGAAATATGGTAAAAAAAACTATTTATCCGTTTTTTTATCCGTCACTACCACACTACAGAAGGTTAACCTTTCACTACCACACTACAGAAGGTTAACCTAGTTGTTGTGTCTTTCACTACCACACTACATGTATTTACATCTAAATGCTTATTGGTCAGGCGGTGACGTCATTAAGTTGATGCCATTGATGGGTGAGTATTAAACAGAGAGCAGGGCAGTGCATGTTTGCCAGTCACCATGGAACCCACAGCGAGGGCACTTGCCGAGGCATTAAACCGGTTTGCTCACTTCGGAGCACACTGTGTTGAAGATGAACGCGCTTTAGGAACATTCATCACGGATTTCTTTGTGCAGAAGAAAAATCCAAAAAGAAACTCAGATTCTGGTTCAGAAGAAGAAGACAATTGTGACGAGTTAGAGGCAGATGATGGTGATGGTGGTGATGGTGACAACACTAACGGATTTGAAGACGAGGCAGAGCCAGATGATGGTGATGGTGGTGATGGTGACAACACTAACGGATTTGAAGACGAGGCAGAGCCAGAATCTGATGATGGTGACAACACACCTAACGGATTTGGAGACAAGGTAGAACACGTAATGTGCGTTGTGGAAGTTGAATCTGACGAGAACCACGAACGCCAAATGGAAAGACTTTTGCGATTTACTTGTAAATGCGTCCAGTGTGATAAAGAAAATGACATTCTTAATCGGCGGTCATGTATCACAAAATTGGACCGTGATGAAGTTTACACAAGGCGTTTTGAGATAGCGGCTCTCGAAGAGGATCATAAAGACTTGATTATTATGGCGCAGCTCCAGGCTTTTGGTCGAAAGTCAGAATGGACTATCGGAAATAAATCGATTTCCAAAAAAAGACAACGTGCTTACACAAACTATTTCTTCGGGGCGATACAAATCTGCCGTGAAGCTTTCCTCTTCATCCACGGGTAAGTTATTATTATTGTCTATTTAAAACTAATATAGTACATCATGCCTATTTTTTTTTAAATGATAATAAAATCTTGAAACTTGATTAGTCTTGTTTATTATCAGGGTCCCCCATTTTATTAAAACGAATTATAGTACATTATAGTAGAGTATAGTAGCATAGTATAGTATAAAGTATAGCAGATAGTATAGACCAAAGACACTATTTGTGTCTTTTGATTTGTGCCACAATTACAATAACTATCTCTCTCTGTCTCCACAATCATGTAGACTGGGTGTGGTACAGACAGGTACCGGTACTTGTGATGATGATGATGATTGATGATGATGATCTAACTATCTCTCTCTGTCTCCACAATCATGTAGACTGGGTGTGGTACAGACAGGTACCGGTACTTGTGATGATGATGATTGATGATGATGATGATCTAACTATCTCTGTCTCTGTCTCCACAATCATGTAGACTGGGTGTGGTACAGACAGGTACCGGTACTTGTGATGATGATGATCTAACTATCTCTCTCTCTGTCTCCCCCCCCCCCCCCCCCTCTTCTCTCCCAAGAATAGGTAAGGATCGCTTGATTGCAATAAGCAAACACATGTCAGAAAATGGCATGTGTCTTCGCACAAAGAAGCGATCGCCACGCAACAACAAGCATTGCATAAAATATGAAGATATCGAAAAAGTAGTTCAATTTGTGTTGAATTATGCAGAAGATCATGCTGTTCACCTCCCTGGACGCCAGGCACACCAAAAGAACTTTACCGGTCAGCTGTTACCATCTTTCGTCACGAAGGCATCTGTGTGGCGTTTATATACCAAGGCAATGCCAGTTGGTAGGTGTAAGCAAATCTTTGTCAAAGAAATAGGTCAAATAGGTCTTTGTCAAATAAAAACAAAGCTTGAAAATGAATGACATTGTGCTAACATGTGTTCTTATTAATCTTTCAGACCAGCGAGCAGTGGGCCTGTCCACATTTAAGTCCCTCTGGAGGCAATTACTGAGTCATATCACAGCAATCAAACCAATGTCTGATCTTTGCTGGGTGTGTCAGAAGAACAATTATCTGGTTAGTGAACATCACAGTGTTATGAACTTTGAACTGCAACTTCTGTATGAAAAGTGTTATACAAATACAGTTTATTATTATTAATATTAATCATCATTTACTTAACTTTTTTTTTTCAGATTTTCAAAAGTGCCAATCTGCCAGAGGCTGAGAAGTCTGCAAAGCTGAAGCAGCAGGAACAACATCTGGCGCATGTAACCTCCGAGCGGGCTGCCTACAAGGGCATGCTTAAAGCCGCCAAGGAGATCGGTGATGGTCTTTCTCTGGGTGGTCATGTGCCACCGGCAAGCAAGCCCTTGACAATGCATTACAGTTTCGACTACGCTCAAAAGGTGACTACATACCAAGCCCTCTTTCACAACATCATGTTATAATTGTTATAACTACTGCATTGCTCCCTTTTTTTTCTTTCTAAAATCCTTATTCATTTATTGCAGGTGCACTACCCATCAGACCCCCTTCAGCCAGGGCCCATGTACTTCTTGGCTCCACGCAAGTGCAGCATATTCGGTGTTTGCTGTGAGGCGATTCCACGGCAAGTCAACTATTTGGTGGATGAGGGGATGGAGTCCAGCAAAGGTAGCAACGCCGTCATAAGCTACCTGCACCACTTCTTCAAAGACCATGGTCTTGGGGAGACAGATGTTGACCTTCACTGTGACAACTGCAGTGGCCAAAACAAGAACAAGTACATGTTGTGGTACTTAGCGTGGCGAGCGCTACATGGTCTTCACCATCGTGTCAATCTCCACCTGCTGATTGTAGGCCACACAAAGTTTTCCCCGGACTGTTTCTTTGGGCTTCTCAAGCAGCGTTTCAGAAAGACCAAGGTGAACACTCTTGATGAGATTGCAGCAGTCGTAAGGGACAGCTCAGTGGCTGGAATCAACATACCACAGCTAGTGGGAAAGGAAGATGGCACTGTAATCGTGCAGTCCTACAACTGGCAGGAACATCTGGGTCCTTACTTCAAGCCACTGCCACAGATCAAGCAGTACCAGCACTTTAGGTGGGTGTGGTCACTGTGTGTTGTGTATTTACTGTAATTAATTATTCATACTTTAGTGCAAAGAATGTCATTGGCAAATGATACAAATGCATTGATATTGTTATGTGCCCTGTACTAACGTTTCACTTTATTATTGCAGCTTTGATTCCAAGGAACCTGGTGTGGTTGTGGCAAAGATGTCTATTGATGGCGCTGAAACCAGATTCCAGCTGCTCCGTGACGTCCGTGTCCTGCCGCCTATAGATGGACTTCCTGTGCTGCCACCACCGGGACTGGACTCTGCAAGACAACACTATCTGTTCCACAAGATCAGAGAGTTCTGTGATGAGGAAGCCCAGGACGTAACATGCCCGGCACCACCAGCCAAAATATCCAGCGGCGGTTCAAAAAGACCACAGTGATCATCTGGAGAGGCCATCAGAACATTGAACATTGACTTTAGCATGTCTATTTTTATCTCGTGTTATTTTAAATGCTAATAAAATCTTGAAACTTGATTTTGTCTCTTGTTTATTATCAGGGTCCCTTTCACTACCACACTACAGAAGGTTAACCCTTTCACTACCACACTACAGAAGGTTAACCTTTCACTACCACACTACAGAAGGTTAACCTTTCACTACCACACTACAGAAGGTTAACCTTTCACTACCACACTACAGAAGGTTAACCTTTCACTACCACACTACAGAAGGTTAACCCTTTCACTACCACACTACAGAAGGTTAACCTTTCACTACCAGACTACAGAAGGTTAACCTAGTTGTTGTGTCTTTCACTACCACACTACATGTATTTACATCTAAATGCTTCTGGAGAGGCCATCAGAACATTGAACATTGACTTTAGCATGTCTATTTTTATCTTGTGTTATTTTAAATGCTAATAAAATCTTGAAACTTGATTTTGTCTCTTGTTTATTATCAGGGTCCCTTTCACTACCACACTACAGAAGGTTAACCCTTTCACTACCACACTACAGAAGGTTAACCTTTCACTACCACACTACAGAAGGTTAACCTTTCACTACCACACTACAGAAGGTTAACCTTTCACTACCACACTACAGAAGGTTAACCTTTCACTACCACACTACAGAAGGTTAACCCTTTCACTACCACACTACAGAAGGTTAACCTTTCACTACCAGACTACAGAAGGTTAACCTAGTTGTTGTGTCTTTCACTACCACACTACATGTATTTACATCTAAATGCTTCTGGAGAGGCCATCAGAACATTGAACATTGACTTTAGCATGTCTATTTTTATCTCGTGTTATTTTAAATGCTAATAAAATCTTGAAACTTGATTAAGTTTCTTGTTTATTATCAGGGTCCCTTTCACTACCACTACCAGTCACCAGACTCATTGTAATAACAAAGAGCCTCAGACTGGAAAGCTGCCAGGTGTTAATTGCCCTAGAGAGAGGGGGGCCATGGATTACAATGACTTCTGGGTAGTGTTGTAGTTGTTTCACTATTGTCACTGAATAGCCTGCTCGTCTATTGAAGGCTATTATCTCTGAATACGTTTTGTGATAATCACCATGAATCATAGGAAGTAGCTTGCAAAGTATCCCACCAAAATGTTCAAGTGATGGCTTATTTTGAAGGTATGAATCTGTACTTTCATAATATGTAAAAAAAAAAAAAAAAATGAAGATCCCTCAACATGACCCTGAAGTCCATACCTGGTCACATATTTAATTGAGACCCTTTATTTGTTTATTATTTCAATTTAGCTGGAAATACATTGCTACATCATTCAGTAACATTTGCAGAGCCTTATAACAAAAACATTATTACGGTCACCATTGTGACCAGTGGGATTAATCAACACATTTTATTATTTATTTTTCTATTTCATTGAACATTGCACATGTTAAAAGCCATTTTTTTTACTCAAAATGTGAGTATTACCAAGTCAACTTGTGTTCTTAAAACAATGACTTATTTTTCTGTTAACTTATTATGGATTGAAAACTGAAAACCTTAATGCACAGTAACTGAACTCAATATTTTTAAGTTCTGGTAACTTATTATTATTTAATTTCTTTACAGTGTAGTCTTGCGATCAATCAAAACTTATTTACACGATATACCTCACATTCACCCTCCATTCACATCCTGGTGTTCTCCTGGTGTTCTCCATTAGGCCTGTAGGTGGAGCTATGACAGCACACGTGGTGTGTGATGTGTCCAAAAATGAATGGGCAAATGTGAGTGAAATGGTCGCACTGTATGCAGCTGTTTGTCTGCATTGCATTCTCCCCCCCCCCCCCAACTCAGATTTAGGGTTGATACAACCATCATAATAATATTGTTAATAATAACAATAACAATAATGATGTAATAATGTAAAAATTATCATAAAAAATACCTGATTATGAGAAAAAAATATTACGATGCATGGAATATTGTTGAGGCACACTAGTTACAACTATATTTCAAACAGGCACTCCATGTCAAAAAGGTTGCTGACCCCTGCCTTAAACTAACCATAACATTAACCTTAACCAGCGTTGCGTTGTTATTATGGGCTGAGCCGCCACGCAGGATAATGACGCCGCGCGCACGCGCGCGCGCACACGCACGCGCGGCCCCGCGCGCATGCGCATATGTTCCCTCGCGCACAATAATACACTTTGTTTGTATAGCCTTTCATACAGAAACTGCAGCTCAAAGTGCTTCACAACAGAATTAAGACAGGCATAAAATGAGCACATAAAGTGCAGACATATAAAATCAGTTTTTCACATTAGGATCTAACATCCCAACAGGCAACCTTGTTTATGGTTTGATTCAGTTTTAATATAAATAATAAAAATAAAGAGAAGATTAATTAATTATCTACTCAGTCCCAAAGTTTGTGATGTAGATATGGAATGTCCCGGGTTGCTGCTGTTTGCAGAGTGTGTTGTTGTCCGGGGGTGAGTGGTGGTGGGTGGGGGGTTGAATCAAAACAGTTGTCAATTCGGAATTGACGGCTGTTTTGATTTGGCCCTTCGTTCGCCGTCGTTCACCTTTGGACGGCGGTGCACTCTGTGGGCAGCGGCAACTTGGGACGTTCCATATTTACATCACAAAGAGTCCCAGACTGGTTGAAGACACCAGCCTATAGCGGCTATTGTTATGATAATGCGAGGTAGCGCCGCAGGTAAACACAACGATCCGAGCCGAGCGCAGCGCGTTCTCGCGAGCGCGTGCATGTGCGTGCACGCGCTTCTGCTCAAATCTTTAATACTCAGTGAGGTACCACTGAGTGGTACCCCGTGCCATGAACAACGCATGCCTGACCTTAACCACACTGTTACCTTAAACCAGTGCTTCTCAAACTTTTTCTGTCAGGCCCCCCTTTGGCGGACTAAAATATCTTGGGCCCCCCCCCCCCTCCCTCGCCCCAACAAAATAGTCATGAAATGGGCCATGTTTAAATGTATTGAAATAACACCAATATCGTGACCTTTCAAATTGACAACACCTTCCCTCGCGAGAGCCACCTTGCCTTGCTGTGAAACAGCACTGCAGAATGGTCAGCTCCCATCTCCTCACTCCTAAGGCTTAAACTAACCATAACCTTAACCCTAACCATAACCTTAACCACACTGTGTTAAGCCTTAAGGTCCCCCTATAGGGGACTTTTTTTTCCTTTATCATAAATCGATCAATAGAGACCGTATTTGATTCCCAATTATCATATCATGGGGTATCATTGGAAAGCCACACTCATTGGCTTTGCAAACATTTTCGAGATCGCCAAATGATTGACGGAGCTAGAGCCCCGGGAGTCGGGGGTGGTAATGTGTACTTTTGCGTACTTTGGGGCATGCCTCACATATCGGCATGTAACTCGAGACCGCTGAACGGATTTTGTCACATGAAAGGGCAATCGACAGGCAACAAATAGGGCTTTAATTCTACCTATATATTGTATTAAAAGAAATGCACACCCGAGCCACTAGAAGTCGGCAAAGAATCGTCCACATGTGGGCCCTTGGATGTTAAGAGGTTAATGTTTAAAAAAAAATTGTAGCCAAGAGTAAATACCATAACCATATCAAAAACAGTAGTCAAAGTGTATATTTTCATTTTTACCGATGTTTTATACGATTTATCGGAAATACGAATTTATCGGAAAATGCTAATTATCGTAAAAAATGCAAGGAAATGACTAAATCCAGATTCAACCCTGCCATTGGAAAGAGGAGCATTTTCCCTATCCATAGATGTATGATTTGGCCATAATAAGGTCAAGGTCAAGTTCAAGGTCAAATATGAATTTATAATTAAAATCGATTATCATTAATTACTGTATCTACAAATCCTTCTGTTTAATCATCTTCCCTTTATTCATTTGCTTAGATTTGTACACATGATCTCAATAAGGTGGTGAATGAGCTCAGTGAGCATTTTCTCCTACCCGTATCAAATCATAAATAATAATTTATATTCTCCTTTTCTTCATTACAATTTACTCAGCCTAGTAACAGACACAATATTTCTGACACTGGAAATACATACCCCCAGGTCCCTAGATGTTCCTAGATACCAAGAACATGCAAATTGACCTTGCAGAAGTGGAGCAATCTTCCATTTACTTAGGCATGTACCTTTAGGCGAAAACGGTCTACAGAGTAACAAACCATAACCTTAACCGTAACCACACTGTTACCTTAAACTAACCATAACCTTAACCACACTGTTACCTTAAACTAACCATAACATGTGCATGTGTAGCAGAGCAATGTTGTCGTTATGCTAGATTATAAACAGAAACTTTTATTTTCATCTCAAATGAGTAGTTTAAAAACGGATACACTTTTATTTTGAATGTGCAAAGTGGGCAGGTTCCACTTTTATGGTTTTTGGGGGTAACTTCCTGTTTTTTAGATTATATTAATTTCCTCATGTTGAGTTACTGATTCTCCAAACGAAATCCCATTTGGTTTTTATAATGGGTTTAGAGTTTATAGATCATCTTTTTTGTTTGGTATTTAGTTTATTTTAATGAATGTACATAATGGATTCACCTGTTCTGCGTCAAAGGACTTCACGGAGCGCGTGCGCGGTCTTTCTGACTGAAACAAGCAGAGCAGGAGGTACGCAGCATTCTCTGTGTTCCGACACTTGTTTGAATCGCTATGTTGTCTACATTGTAATTGTGAGTTATGGTTTAGTTTTGGTGCTGCAATTTTCATGTGTGTGTGATAATAACTATTTTGTCCTGTGTCAAACAGCAAAGGTACTGTCGTGTAATTAGTATGGTTTTGTTAACAATTGGCAGGTGAAATTCTCGAAGTCAACTTCCTGTCTGTTTAACTTTCTGTCTAAGTGCATGTCTATGGCTTGGGGGGGAAACATGCACTTATAATCACCAGAAAGGCTTTCGAAATAGTGAAATGCCATGTTGGCCTCAATATTTTCGAAACAAATTATATGAAAAGGTTATGAAATGAACAAGAATGTGATAAAATATGTAATAAAAACGGAGCTCAACGCATACATTTGATCAGTAGAAATCCGTTTGTTTCCCCAATACCAAGATGGCGGCGGTCTCGTGACGTCAGAGTGTCTTCGAGAATGCACCCGCAGCAGACTGTAGCTCCACGCCATCTTGTTTGTGATGTGTTTGATTGATAACAGAGCGGTATGAATCGTTGTTTTGTATTTCAGTTAAATTTAGATTTAATTGATAATTGCACACCTTCCTATTATTTCATATGTTTTCTCCTGATTTAAATTTATATATGTTTGTAGTACACAACGCTGAGTAAGTGTACATTGTGTTTGCTGTTCACGCGCTTCTTTTCACTGCTGTCTTTCTGACTGGAACCAGTGCAGCAGAGGTGGAGTGCAGGCTTTGCGTCGTGGGCAGAGTAGGCCTGTCGAAGACGCGTCTCTACTTTCCGTAGCTGCATTTCTGCAGACCCCTCTCTGATTGGTTGAGCCCATTTCTGCAGACCCCTCTCTGATTGGTTGAGCGAAGCCCCTCTCTGATCGCTATAGTTTCCCAACAGGAGTAAAGTCTGGAATGCACCACAGCCTGTCACAAGCAGTAGAGATGTGTCGTAGCAATCCGAAGTGACATTGACCACCAGACTCTTTCTCTTAAGGCATTAACTGGGTTAATTAATATAAATGTTATATTGTAACTGTCTAGTTACACATTGGTTCCGAAACATGTATGTTCCAGGCTGCAATTAAAACTTTGAATCTGAGAGTGCTGGACCGGCTTCCTGCTTTCTTCTAACTGTCTAGTTAGGCATTAACTGTGTTAATCTAAATGTTACATTGTAACTGTCTAGTTAAGGCATTAACTGGGTTAATCTAAATGTTAGGTATTGTCACACCAGGATCAGTTGGTATGATGAAATGTTGTGTCTTACTAATAATAACTAATTCCTTGGTCAATAGAAGTCTCTGTGATACTTTCTGAATATGATTTGGGAACATCAAATGGGCAGGGTTATAATAGAAGAAAGACAGTGTAAACAATATAATTAACTCTGAATATAATAATGAGGAAAAATAAACAGGATACACACGGATTCAACCCCCCCTCCACCGCCCAACCCACCTTTTACATCCTTCACTGAAATCACCGCATCGGACCTATCCTCCATTCTCTCTACAATGAAAACTTCTACCTGCATCCTGGACCCTATCCCCTCCATCCTAGTCAAGGCTTGTCTCCCTGCCCTTTCTCCCCTAATCACCTCCATCGTAAACTCCTCTCTGACCACTGGCCTATTTCCCCCCGCCCTCAAAATTGCTTCTGTCACCCCCTTACTAAAAAAACCCGGTCTCAACCCTGAAACCCTTGATAATTTCCGCCCCATTTCCAACCTCCCCTTCCTCTCAAAAATAATTGAGCGAGCCATTGCCTCCCAATTAAAATCCTACCTCGACAACAATAACCTTTATGATACATTTCAATCCGGAATCCGCACCAAACACAGCACCGAAACTGCTCTTCTAAAGGTCACCAACGACATACTCATCTCTGCCGACTCTGGTTCCCTCTCCATCCTCATTCTCCTAAACCTCAGCGCTGCTTTTGACACCATCAGTCACCCCATCCTCATCACTCGTCTCCAGTCCTCCGTTGGCATCTCCGGAATCCCCCTCACCTTGCTCCAATCATACCTCTCACACAGGCACCAATTCATCTCTATCAACAACTGCAAATCCCCCACTGCCCCCATCACTCATGGTGTCCCCCAAGGCTCAGTACTTGGTCCCCTGCTCTTCATCCTCTACATCCTTCCACTTGGTCTGATTCTCCGCCAACATGGCCTGCGTTTTCACTGTTATGCAGACGACACTCAGCTCTACCTCTCCACCAAGACTATCACTCCAGCCACTCTCTCCACCCTCAGCACCTGCCTCACAGACATCAAAACATGGATGCAAAATAACTTTCTCAAATTAAACTGCAATAAATCAGAAATCATCATTATCGGTCCAAAATCCCTCACCAGCCACACCCAGGATTTCACCCTAAATATTGATGGTACCATTGTCACCCCCTCCACTCACGTCCGTAACCTTGGCATCATCCTGGACTCCACCCTTTCCTTCCTCCCCCATGTGAACCACATAACCAAATCGGCCTTCTATCACCTCCGGAACATTTCTCATCTTCGCCCCTCCCTATCACTCTCCGCTGCTGAAACACTGGTTCATGCATTCATATCATCAAGACTAGATTACTGCAACAGCATCCTCTACGGCTCACCAAACACTATTCTCAATAAACTCCAATATGTCCAAAACTCTGCTGCCCGCATGCTCACCTCCACCCGTCGCTCTGATCACATCACCCCTGTCCTCCACGACCTCCACTGGCTTCCAATCAAATACAGGATACATTTTAAAATACTACTCATCACATTTAAAGCCCTCAACAACCTTACCCCTCCCTACCTGTCCGACCTCCTCCACCGTCACACACCCACCCGTCACCTTAGGTCTGCAGATGCCAACCTCCTAACACCTCCCACGACCAAGCTCCGGACCTGGGGCGACAGGGCCTTTGCTGCTGCTGCCCCCTCCCTCTGGAATGCCCTCCCCAGCCATATCCGTGATTCAAATACCCTGACATCTTTTAAATCAGCCCTCAAAACTCACCTTTTCAATCTTGCTTTTGACCTCTAATTCTGTCGGTTTTATTTTATTTTGTCATGTATTATTTTTGTTCTGTTTTGTTCTGTTTTTTGTTTTGCCATAGTTTGTCTCTCCTGCCCATGTAAAGCGTCTTTGAGCACCTGGAAAAGCGCTATATAAAATAGATGTATTATTATTATATGTAGAACATGGTACAGTTACAGTAAGTGGGGAGTGCGTCATGGTACAGTTACAGTAAGTGGGGAGTGTAAACACTAAACAGTGATTCAAACCCCCTCAATGTACAGTTTCTGACAGCTGGGCTGTGTTGAACTTGTCACGTGAAATAACGTTATGAATAAACCGTGAAATAACATAACGTGATGTTATATAACGTTACAATGTACAGTTTCTGACAGCTGGCTGTGTTGTGAAATGTGCATAACGTTGAATGAATAAACCGCGAAGTCATGCGAAATAACGTTATACGCGAATCTGGTAGTAAATTTCTTTTTATCTTCTTGATATGATAACATTACGTCCGCCTTTTGCTCAACCAATCAGAGAGGGGTCTGCAGAAATGGGCTCAACCAATCAGAGAGGGGTCTGCAGAAATGCAGCTACGGAAAGTAGAGACGCGTCGAAGACACTCTGACGTCACGAGACCGCCGCCATCTTGGTATTGGGGAAACAAACGGAATTCTACGATCAAATGTATGCGTTGAGCAGCTCCGTTTTTATTACATAACCTTTTCATATAATTTGTTTTGAAAATATTGAGGCCAACATGGCATTTCACTATTTCGAAAGCCTTTCGGGTGATTCTAAGTGCATGTTTCCCCCCCCAAGCCATAGACATGCATTGCACTTAGACAGAAAGTTAAACAGACAGGAAGTTAACTTTGAGAATAGTCGACTTTGATTGGCCAAATCCACGCTGGCAGGTGA
Organism: Notolepis coatsorum; assembly: GCF_963971535.1. NCBI lineage: Eukaryota > Metazoa > Chordata > Actinopteri > Aulopiformes > Paralepididae > Notolepis > Notolepis coatsorum. Next base: position 192,244,871 of record NC_140168.1, read on the forward strand.
AAAGATGTGACAGGCTGCCTCCTCGTGTGCCGGAGGGGACGCGTGAATATTAAAGGCAACCAACTTGTGTTCAGCTTTTCGTTCAGCGTTTCTCTGATTGGCCACACGGCCAATCAATCAATCCACTAGCACGCGGCCTTGCGGCAAGAGAGACAAGAGAGACAAGAGAGACGCTGCAGTCGCGGCAGAGAGCCGCGCATGCGCATGAGGCTCCCCCAGGTGCTCTTGAGAGGAGGAGGTCCTTGTGTTTGAGACAGCCATATTAGACACATAGCCATAATTTAAGATATAGTTTATGCATTCGCAAAATATGAGAGCGCTTGTCATTGAAGGGCTTCCTACAACGGAGGAACGGCCGCTGCTGCTGCTGGAGCTGAACCGAGTCAAGCCGCGGGCGGCGCACGGAAGCCGGTGAATGAACAACCGCGTCGCCCCGCTGGCTCTTCAGCAAGGAGCCTCCACAGCTCCAGTTAACCTAATTTATACCGTAATGAATCATTAAAAAATATACCGTTAACTGGAATATGTTGTTTCTTTACACATATGTTGGATTATGTAATTGGGTTGTCATGACAAAACAATAAAAATCGCTACTTTACATCAGGGTGAACGTTGTTACACTGCCACCACCCACTTCAATGACAGAGCTCTCATATTTGCGAATGCATAAACTATATCTTAAATTATGGCTATGTGTCTAATATGGCTGTCGCGAAGTCATTGATAAGCGACAGCCATATTAGACACATAGCCATAATTTAAGACATAGTTTATGCATTCGCAAAATATGAGAGCTCTGTCATTGAAGGGATTCGTTCTACAACGGAGGAACGGCCGCTGCTGCTGGAGCTGGACCGAGTAGAGCCGGCGGCGGTGCACGGAAGCCGGCGACAAACCACCGCATCGCCCCGCTGACGTTAAAAACGCGAAATAACGTTACTGATGTACAGTGACACCCAGAGTTTCTAGTTACAGTAGTGACGCGTGACTCGAGATAGTCCTAACACTGTAACAGTGTTTATTATTAAGAGTCAGATAGTCCTAACAGTGTTTATAGTCCTAACACAGTGTTTATTAGTAAGAGTCAGATAGTCCTACACTAGTGTTTATTATTAAGAGTCAGATAGTCGTAACAGTGTTTATTATTGCGAGTCCTAACAGTGTTTATTATTTCATAACTGTATGGGCTTTGTTTATACATGTACAGTGACGAGTGAATCTACCGTTGGTTGTTAAAAACGCGAAACATAATAATCAGTCAGCAGTGCTCCACTGCTACCGCAGCCCAACACAACAGTGTTTATTATTTCATAACTGTATGGGCTTTGTTTATACATGTACAGTGACGAGTGAATCTACCGTTGGTTGTTAAAAACGCGAAACATAATAATCAGTCAGCAGCGCTCCACAGCTACCGCAGTCCAACACAAGTGGGTTGGAACAGCAGCCCAACACTACACAAGTTGGTTGCCCGCGCTGCCGCGCTTGCTCTTTGGATTTCATTTGGGACGTGGGACGGCTGCGCTTGCCTGCGCGTGGGGGCGGGGGGGCGCGGCCAATCAGAGAAAAGCTGAACACAAGTTGGTTGCCTTTAATATTCACGCGGAGGGGACACGTGATGCAAGGCTTCTATCCTCCCTACGACCGACCAGTGGGGGCATAGTCGAGCAACGTTCAAGACAGGGGAGGGAAGAATTGGATACACGAAATTGGGATGGGAGAACATTTTTAAAATAAGGAGAAAAAGTGGATACAAAAAAATAATATATATATATATATATATATTATACTTAATTAAAAAAAATTGCATTAGACTAAGGGGGCTTTCTCACTGCCATTCGGGGTCGAATCAGCTCCGTTCCGTCCTCGTTCCGTCCTTGCGTGCAAACTTCCCCCCTCCCTCTCCCCCCTCTAGTTTGCGTACACACTGCAGTCTTGGTGCGCTCAGGGTTCTGTTTACGGTTTGCGTTTACCACTGGTCTATAGAAATAAATGCATTCGAACAAGAAACCAATGTTAGTAGACATAGCAACGACAAAAAAAGTTGCCAGGCCTAATGCGAGCCAGGGAAGTCTTTAGCCCCTTCTGTGACTGCGATGTGCAAGCCAGGGGCTTTATATCTGGTATATTTCGGACCCACCCCGAGCTTTTAAGCAGTGTTTGGTGGTTCAAATTAGCCTGGCTACTAGGGCTGCCGCGGTATTGATTTTTTCCTTACCGCACAAATTTGCGAAGCTATTGAAACCGCTGCGGTAACCGCAAAAAATAAAAAAAGTTTGAATGCATTTTTTATTTTATTTTTAGAATAGAATAGAATAGAATAGAATAGAATAGAATAGAATAGAATAGAAATACTTTTATTATCCCGTGGGAAATTAGACACTGCAAATCGCTCAACATTTAAACATTTAGACAGGACAGGTCACAAATTTGAATAATAACACAAATCAAATCAAGTTGCCTATAGGATAAGAGTAGAGTAAAATAAAATAGGATAAAATTAAATGAAATAAAATATACAGAAATAAATACAGTAAGAATATACTGAGCATACTGAGCATGGGGTAAACAATTTGGTCAATATAATTATAATTTAAATCTAACTAAATGAAATATGAAATATATATTCCAGTATTCAGTGTAACTAGGTGCAGTATGCTTTAGGTAGTGTATTGTCCTCCTTGGGTTCCAATAAGACCTAGATCAATGTCTGGCAGCCGTCGCTGCCCCCTGTTGTGGAGCCTGGAGGCCGCTAGTCGCGTCCTCCTGCCACTATTGAACTATTTAGTAGTCTATTCTTTATAGCATATAGCCTGCCTCTAGTCTAAATGTCTATCTTTAGAGGAAGACTTTGCAGCATGAATATTGTTTGGGATTCGGCAAGCACGCGTTCGTTATTGAAAGTGAAACACAGACAACATAGGCTACTGAACAGTGAACACTGTTTATTGACGCTTGCAGTGAGGTGCAACATGAGGCTCACTCGACGGTGGACGGGTCTGTTGAGGAGCTGAGGCGCGCGCCTCTCTCCCCTTCCCGTCAACCAAGAGTGAATACCTGTAGTCCCCAGGGGGCTCTGTCCCGACCGGTGTCCGGATCCCCCCCGAAAGGATGGGTGAGTCGCGGCCGGGGAAGACCGGGCGAGCCCGACTTAACGAGAACCATAAAACCTGAGCGCGGTGTGGCTGCAGCCCCTCGTGCGCCGCCGTGGTTCCCAACTCCCCTCTCCCTCACGGGGAGAGGCGGGGGGGATTCGAAGTCTCCCCTCTGGTCGTGCGCCGTTCACTCGGTGTCACGGGCAGAGGTGGTAGCGCCCGGCGGTTACCCCCACCGATCCTTTCTTCTTCTTCTTCTTCTACTTCTTCTTCTTCTTCTTCTTCTTCTTCTTCTTCTTCTTCTTCTTCTTCTTCTTCTTCTTCTTCTTCTTCTTCTTCTTCTTCTTCTTCTTCTTCTTCTTCTTCTTCTTCTTCTTCTTCTTCTTCTTCTTATTATTATAAAAAACAGCGGTGATGTGGTATTCAGCTTAACTCTGCGGTGGGCGTGATGTAACAGCGATACCGCGGTAATGCGGTAACCGCGGCAGCTCTACTGGCTACTATGGAGCTGCGAGTGACTGCGTAGTCAAAAGCCCCTGGCTTGCACATCGCAGTCACGGAAGGGGCTAGGAAGTCTTGTGCTTTGTAACGTGGCTTCATGTTTTCATCCACTGAGCCGTGAGGCTCAACATGCTTGTTTGGTTGAGGTCTGAAGTTCTCTGAACTCGCCAAATTTCCCATAAATATAGTTTTTGTGGGTATTGTCCAGTTGTTGCTGTATGTTTTTATCTGCCCAAAATTCAAGCAAGCATGAAAGCATTACAGTAATGATGTTGTGTGTGTCAGCAAGTTGATACAGAAGCCTCTCCCGTGTTTTGGCTTGGCGCGCACCCGGAACCACCTATTTCAGCGGTCCAGGTTTGGAGCGAATCAGCGTCCCCGGGGACGGGGGGGAGCGTTCTCAGTAGGACGGACACACCATTTTCTGGTGCGATCGGGCTCTGATTCGACCCCGAATGGTTAGTGAGAAAGCCCCCTAAGAGGTTGGCAGTCGACTGCGGCTCCTTGCGATCGATTAGTCGACTAGTCGAGGTCAGCCCTACAACAGTCAGCTGAACTCTGCCTAAAGCCAGGACTCCACAGTGAGAGCGTTTCACTCGCATATAAATCAATAAAAGAATATTTCATAAAGAATGTTCTGTCATCTAATATTATATTCCATTACTTTTCCTGATGTTTCAGGTTCTTACCGCAGTATCGTTTTAGAACCGGTATCGTGATACTTAGGCTAGTATCGGTATCGAAGTCAAAATTGTTGGTATCGTGATGCCACTATTCCAGATGCGCTTTGAGTTCTACGCGTGGCGATGACTGATGAGGACAAGCGAGCGAGCGGATCGGTGTTTGAATCTGTCCGTCCGCTCTCTCTCTGACCTCTGACCCCTGACCCTCCAGAGGCAGGTGCTGGCGGCCCTGAGCCAGATCAGTACCGGTAAGCACTCTGTGAACCTGGCGGAGATGGTGGTGGAGGTGGAGATCTTCCCCGCGGTGCTGCGCTGCGTAACGGACCCCGACGAGGACGTGGGGAAGAACGCCACCACGCTAACCAGAGAGGTGGCCAAGCACACGTCTGAGGTAAACACACACACACACACACACACACACACACACACACCACCACGCTGACCAGAGAGGTGGCCAAGAGTCAGCAGAGTCAGCTATGGGGCGACAATAATATGTTCATGAGGCATGGTTTCTCTCTTTAGCCATTAAACGGCGTGGTTTATTTCACATTGGTACACAGCAGTACATGAGAGTCCTTCTCTTGTGAGAGCGACGGTGGAAGAGACAGAGGAGTCAACATCTCCTTTTATACCTCTATACCTGGCGGCAGCATTAGCAGCTCCGCCTATAGCGCCCTCTTGTGGAACCAGTTAGACACAGTTAGACAGTTACTTGCAATCATACATGACATCTAACTTTAACATTCCCACTTATGGTTGTCTAGTACAGTGCTTCCCAATCCTCTCCTCGAAGCACCCCAGCCGTTCCATGTATTTGTTAAATTATACCACCAGCACACCTGATTCAACTTAACAAGCCCTTTATTAGTTGAATCAGGTGTGCTGGTGGTGGAATTTAACAAATACATGGAACGGCTGGGGTGTCTCGAGGAGAGGTTTGGGAACCACTGGTCTAGTTCTAGTACACTGTACAACTCCTTCAAAAACTATTTACAAAGGAAATAATACAGTTCAGAGCATCAAAAAGGTTATGGCAGTCAATACTACATAACAGTCAATATTTACACACCAAACATGACCTCTGCGAATCTTCTCAATTTCAGTTTGGAAACAGGCTTCGTCATAGCGTCTGCTACCATGTCGTCTGTTGGACAATAAATCAGTGTCATTCTTTCTTCCCTGATGACAGATCTGATGAAATGATATTTTATATCCACATGTTTACACCTCTGTCGGCACACAGGGTTTCTCGCAATTGCAATGGTTCCCTGGTTGTCTTCATAAACAACAGTTTTCTTATATACATAGGTATCCATTCCTTCGAGCAGTTGTTCTAGATAAATACATTCCTGTATTGTCATAGCTAGAGCCATTTATTCGGCTTCACAAGTTGACAGTGCCACTGTGGGCTGTTTCTTTGTTTTCCACGAAACCAGTGAGCTGTCTGTGTTCAAACTCACACAATACCCTGTGGTACTTCTTCTGTCTGTGGTGTCTGCCGCCCAGTCTGCATCACTGTAGGCTTTAAGCCCTAAGCCCTCGCTGCTCATTCTGAAAAAAAGCTGTTTATCTGCTGTACCTTTTAGATAACGAAAATCATGTTTGGGGTCAGCAAAATGCTGTGACAATTTATATATATATATATATATATATATTATATAAATTATAAATTATAAAACTTTTTTTTAATTTTTTTATACAGCTACTGTTTTATATATACTGTTTTTTAGTAATAACTATAAAGTAATGGTATTTATTCAACAACAGGTGATTGTATAGATTAGTATTAGTATCAGTAATTGAAAACTATCTCAATGAGTTCACCCACGGAAAGGTTGTTGGCACATTAGTTCCACACGGACATTATTCGTTGCTGCACTTGCTTCCACAAGGCTCCGTTTAAGTAGCAGAGGCTCTGTTGGGATTTTTCCACAATAAATATTCAACATTCTCTTTTGAGACTCCACCTCAGACTCTTATCATTTGGCACTAAAAGCTAAACATTGTCACCGATATGGCTGTCCGCAACATGTCATTAATTGTGTACGCGAGGTGGTCGATCAGTGACGACGTTAACGTGAGCTAGCATGAGCTACCGGTAGATGGAAAGACTGTAACGTTACTGGTGAAAATGTGATTTACGTTGGAATACTCCCTTGCCAACTTGCTGTACTTTGCTTGCAGGTATGCAGCCATTATTGCTGGATTATGAATAGCCCCAACTTTAGCCAAGGTAACGTTAAAGCTAAAACGTTAACGTTAGTTAACGCTAGCTTTCGGTTAGCTGTTCAATGCTAATAACACCACCAAGCAAACCCATCAGAGCTCCCCGTCAACAGCGCTCTGTCGGGACGATGTGGCATTTAAGAAAGTATCTGCTGTTAAAATGACAAATGGCATTGACACTTTAATTCACGGTCATTAAAAACACGTTTGTTTTATAATGCTCATTGCTCACTCAGCAGACCGCAGTGTTGTTGATGAATTACGTCATATGGTATTGAAGCGCAGAATTAGAGGGTACTCGCCGATACCAGCATTTTAGGCAGTATCGGCAGCATTTCCGATACTGGTATCGGTATCGGAACAACTCTAACAATTTACTCACTACAAAACATAGGTCAGGGCGAGTACATGTTGTCAAATAAATTAGGCTACCTACAGCTTCTCTACATTTTTACATCTGTCAATTTCTGAGCATCCTCTTGTGTTACGAACGGGTAAGTGACTTCCAAGTTGTCGAGGTAGAAGAACGAGACGGAGAATGTATTACTATAACAAAACAGTAGAACTGTTTATTAACAGGGGAAAAGCATAAACAATAACAGGGAGAAGAATATCTGTCTGTGCTTGTCCAGCGGTAGGTACGTCCGTAGAATTAGGTGAAGCTCTAGCAAAGAACAAGGAATAGAGCAAATGTTAAATACGTCACATTCTCAACATTCCACGCTGTCAATGAGGAGCAGCAGGCTGACAGCCAATGACAGCACCCAGGTGTGACAGACAATTAGTGATGACAGCAATCAGTGGTGACAAACAAGGTGAACAATAACAACAGGAGTGACCCAGGTAGACAGTGGGAGACAATCCTAAGGATGATAGTCTCCCGAACGTTACAGTATCCCCCCCCGACGAACGGCACCTGACGTTCACCTAGGGGCCTCGGGATGCAGCCGCCGGAAATCATCGATCAGGCTGGGATCTAATATGTCCCGTTGAGGCACCCAAGAACGCTCTTCTACCCCGTACCCCTCCCAATCCACCAAGAACTGAAACCCCCTACCCCTCCGCCTACAACTCAGGATTCTCCGCACCGTATAGACAGGCTGACCGTCAATAATGCGGGGCGGAGGAACCGCAGGGAGTGGCGGGGACAAGGGCGATGAGAGGAATGGCTTCAACAGGGACACATGAAACGTCGGATGGACCCTCATAGAGGCCGGAAGGCGTAGCCTGTAAGCCATAGGATTCACCCGACGTACCACTTTAAAGGGCCCTATAAAGCGAGGAGCCAGCTTCCTGGACTCCACCCGGAGAGGGAGATCACGAGTGGAAAGCCAAACCCGCTGTCCCGGACGAAAAACCGGAGCCGGACGACGCTTGCGGTTAGCTTGCCGCTGAGCCTTAACCGAGGCCTTCTGCAGCGCCGTCCGCACTCTGCTCCACGTCCTGCGACAGCGAGCCACATGTGCCTGGGCCGACGGCACCTCCACCTCCTGCTCCTGTTCGGGAAACAGAGGAGGTTGAAAACCATATTGACACTGAAAGGGAGACATACCAGTAGAGGAGGAGAGGAGGGTATTATGCGCATACTCAGCCCAGGCCAACCTCCTACTCCACGTCGCCGGACACCCAGCAACGTAGCACCTCAGAACGCCCTCCAGGTCCTGGTTGACACGCTCCGTCTGCCCGTTCGTCTGCGGATGGAACCCAGACGACAGGCTGACGGAGGCGCCCAGACCGGCGGCGAACGCCTTCCAGAACCTGGAGGCGAACTGAGGACCCCGGTCGGACACAATATCCACTGGAAGCCCATGAACCCGAAAGACGTGCTGCACCACAAGGTCAGCCGTCTCCCGGGCCGAGGGGAGCTTGGGAAGGGGAATGAAGTGGGCCGCCTTGGAGAACCGGTCCACCACCACCAGGATGGCAGTGAACCCATCCGATAAGGGAAGACCGGAAATAAAATCCAGGGATATGTGCGACCAGGGACGCTTGGGAATAGGAAGCGGTCGGAGGAGACCCGCCGGCGCACGTCGAGAGGTCTTACTGCGCGCGCACACCGGACAGGCCGCCACAAAGGAGCGTGTATCCCCCCCCTCTGTCGGCCACCAAAACCTCCTACGGATAAACTCCAGGGTTCTGGTGGCCCCAGGGTGGCCGGTGAGAGAGGATGTATGCGCCCACTGCAGCAGGCGTGAGCGTGCCGCCTTGGGCACATACATCCGACCCGGAGGACCCCCACCGGGATCGGGCTCCCGTGCCTGAGCCGACCTCACCACCCTATCTATGCCCCATGACACGGGTGCCAAAATCAAGGCCTGTGGAACAATAGGGTGGGGCTTCTCCTCTCGACCCGGAAGATCAAACTGACGTGACAGGGCGTCAGGCTTGACGTTCTTGGAACCGGGTCGATAGGAGATGGTAAACCGAAATCGAGTGAAGAATAACGGCCACCTGGCCTGGCGAGCGTTAAGGCGTTTAGCCCCTTGGATGTAAGCCAAGTTCTTATGGTCAGTCCAAACAATGAAAGGATGTGCCGCCCCCTCTAACCAATGTCTCCATTCCTCCAATGCCAATTTGATTGCCAATAACTCCCGATTACCCACGTCGTAGTTACGCTCGGCCGGAGACAGCCGGCGCGAAAAGAAGGCACAAGGATGCACCTTACCATCCTTTAAACATCTCTGCGAGATTACCCCCCCCACCGCGGTGTCAGAGGCATCCACCTCCACAATGAACGGAGCCTCTGTGTCGTGACGGATCAGTACAGGGGCGGAGGTAAATCGACGTTTGAGGTCGCAGAAGGCCGACTCTGCCCTAGGCGACCATTCAAAGCCAGGGAGAGAGGACTTAGTGAGAGCGGTTAATGGATTGACTAAGGCGCTAAAATTGCGAATAAAGTGCCTGTAAAAATTTGCAAAGCCCAAAAACCGTTGTAACTCCTTGAGCGACGAAGGCCGTGGCCAATCCAAGACTGCACTCACCTTGGCTGGATCCATGCAAAGATCGCCCTTCGTCAACACAAAGCCCAGGAAGGAAACGGTGTCAGTGTGAAACACACACTTCTCAGCCTTAACAAACAGTTGATGCTTAAGGAGACGTTGAAGCACCTCACGAACGTGCAGTTGGTGTTGCACCATATCGCGAGAAAAAATAAGGATGTCATCCAAATATACAAACACTGACACCCCAATTAGATCCCGCAGCACGTCGTTGACCAGGGCTTGGAAAACTGCTGGAGCATTAGCTAAACCAAAAGGCATGACTAAATACTCATAATGCCCATTAGGAGTATTAAATGCAGTTTTCCACTCGTCCCCTTCTCTAATCCTGACCAAGTTGTATGCATTACGTAAGTCAAGTTTAGAAAAGACCTGTGCCCCCTGTAAGCACTCAAAGGCGGTGTCCATGAGCGGTAAAGGATAACGGTTCTTGATGGAAACGTCATTCAACCCCCTATAATCTATGCACGGCCGCTGATCACCATCTTTTTTAGCCACAAAAAAGAAGCCAGCGCCTGCAGGGGATGTGGACGGTCGGATATGCCCCGCGGACAATGCCTCTCGAATGTAAGTGTTCATGGACACTGTCTCAGGGCGGGAGAGAGAGAACATCCGTCCCCGGGGCGGAGAAGCGCCGGGTAGAAGATCAATGGTGCAGTCGTAAGGTCTATGAGGCGGTAGTGCTTTAGCACGCGTTTTACTAAAAACGTCCGCCAGGTCACAATAGACCGCAGGAACACCTGCCAAATCGGGGTTGGGGGATAATAAAGAATCTGCAACGTCCACCGTCAACCTGGAGAGAGACAAAAGAGGGAGGGGGGGAGGGACGGATGAACTCACGCCAGCGTCAGCGCTGACGCTGCTTCCCATGGAGAGTTCACCCGTAGCCCAATTAATACGAGGATTATGCAGCACAAGCCAGGGGTGGCCTAAAACAATGTCGGAATGAGGAGACATAACAACAAAAAAGTTCAAATATTCCCCCTCGCTACCCGCCACCCGAACCCACAGTTTCCCGGTGCGCTGGGTAACAAATCCACAACCAAGCGGTCGGCCGTCCAGCGAACGGACAGGGATGGGCACCTCTAGTGTCTCTAAAGGAACCCCCCATTCTAGAGCCACCCCCACATGAATCAAGTTGCCCGCAGCCCCCGAATCCACTAAAGCCTTGGTCGTTGTAGAAGAATCCCCCCACCTGACAGTGACATCAAAAAAAGTATGTGAGTCGTGAACGTTTATGACCGGAGAGACATGCCCACCTGCTAGCACCTTCCCCAGGCCTAGCGGGCTCCTGCGTTTCCCGAGCCCCGACAGGCGGCGAAGCGATGCCCCGTGCGGCCACAATGAAAACAGCGCTTCTCGTTGACCCGCCTCTGTTTCTCCGCTTCAGAGAGGTTCAGCGCTCCCAGCTGCATGGGCTCGTCATCGCCCCGGTGCTCTCTCATTGGCTGGTATGCTGGTCGATCGACACTAGGAGAGGGACGGAAGAGTACCTGTGACGAAGCCTCCCTCTCGCGTCCCCTCTCCCGGTGACGATTATCTAACCGAATGGCCATGTTAATCAATAGATCCAGGCGTTCGGGTAGCTCCCGCGTAGCCAGCTCGTCCTGCATGCGAGTGGAGAGACCATGCAAAAAATGGACACAGCAGGGAACCTCAGGCCAGTCCGCCTCCCGAGCCACAATACGGAAATCTATGGCGTAGTCTGCTACGGCGCGAATGCCCTGCCGGCAGGACATAAGTCGACTGCCGGCCTCGTAAATGGAAATCACCCTGGAGGTATCGAATACACGGCGCAACTCCAGGGCGAAGGCATCCGCGTTGCGGCAGACCACAGACCCACTCTCCCACTCCGCTGTGGCCCAAGAGCGAGCACGACCCGTGAGGAGAGTTATAATATAGGCTACCCGAGCCACATCACTGGGGAAAGTACGCGGCTGTAGTTGAAAAATGAGAGAGCACTGGGCGATAAACTCACGGCAGCCGGTAGGAGCCCCTCCATAGCGCTCCGGCGCCGGCAGACGTGGCTCTCGGTAGTCCTCCCAATCCACCGGATACCCCCGCTCGCCTTCCCCGCCGATCGATGATGCTCCTCCGGCTGTGGATATCCTCGTTGATGTCGTAGAGCGGGCCTGGCTCACCGCCGCCAACGCTGTCTCCGCCGTCTCCTGAGAAGCCAGGGAAACATCTCCCAGTCGACCCAGCTCGACACCGACTGCCATCTGCCGCTCCATCATGATCCTGAGCTGGTCCCGTAGGCTCACCATCTCGTCCCGTATCTCCTCGTTGGAAGTCATGATGGCTAGAGCTTCTGTTACGAACGGGTAAGTGACTTCCAAGTTGTCGAGGTAGAAGAACGAGACGGAGAATGTATTACTATAACAAAACAGTAGAACTGTTTATTAACAGGGGAAAAGCATAAACAATAACAGGGAGAAGAATATCTGTCTGTGCTTGTCCAGCGGTAGGTACGTCCGTAGAATTAGGTGAAGCTCTAGCAAAGAACAAGGAATAGAGCAAATGTTAAATACGTCACATTCTCAACATTCCACGCTGTCAATGAGGAGCAGCAGGCTGACAGCCAATGACAGCACCCAGTGACAGACAATTAGTGATGACAGCAATCAGTGGTGACAAACAAGGTGAACAATAACAACAGGAGTGACCCAGGTAGACAGTGGGAGACAATCCTAAGGATGATAGTCTCCCGAACGTTACACTCTTGGTAGTCTAGTTTTTGATCACATGGTGTTTCCCTTGTTCTACATTCTTGCATGTCAAAACGTTTCAGGATCTTTTCCACATATCTCTTCTGGGATATTTTTACACAATTGGCAGACTGTTCGAAGTCCATGCCTAGAAAATGCTTTAACCTGCCATGGTCTTTCATTTTGAATCTGGTGGAGAGCATACCTTTCACCTGTTCTAGGTTTCTAGTGTTGTCTGCTGCGATGATCAAATCATCCACCCAAATGACAATTATCACTTTTCCTGACTCTTTTGACTCCCTTGAGTAAACACAGGGGTCTACTGGGTTCTGTAGGAAGTGATCTTCAATGAGACATGTATGAAGCATCTCGTTCCAATTTCGCCCAGACTGTTTCAGGCCGTAAATGGATTTTTCTAGCTTACACACTAGCTTAGTAGCTTCTCTCCTTTCTTCTCGTAACCTTCAGGTTGTTCCATGTATATCTCCCTATCTATGGGTGCGTGCAGGTAGGCTGTCTTCACATCCATCTGGTGCAAAATCAAACTGTCCTCAGCCGCTTTCTGCATCACTACCCTTACACTGGTCAGATTGGCTGTGGGGGAGAAGGTCTCACCGTAGTCTATCCCCTCCCTCTGACTGTAACCTTTAGCTACGAACCTGGCTTTGTACTTGTCGTGGCCTTCAATACCCTCCTTGATTGAGTACACCCATTTCCCTCCCACTGTCTGTCTGCCCTCTGGTAACTTGGTTAGAGTAAAGGTGTGGTTGTCCTCTAGGGACCTCATCTCCTCATCCATTGCTCTCTCCCATTTACTTGATTCAGGGAACACTATGGCCTCTTTAAAGGTCTGAGGTACTCCACTTACTACTCTGTAGCAGTAATCAATGCTGGTAAGTGTACTGTCATCCTCGTCACTTTCTCTCCGGGCATAGTCTGTCAGATACTTTGGGGGTTTGTGTTCCCATGAGGGATACCTCCCACTGCTTGGGGCACGTGACGTCACCCTCGGGTGCTCCTCGTCATCGTCCTCTGGGGGTTGCTGACTGTCTGTCTGCTTCTTCACACCTTACTCTGGAGTCCAGCTCTGGCTCCTCTGTCTGTGTCTCATTCTCACATGTTGTCTTTTTGACAAATTTGACTAGCCTGTGTTTCTGCACTTTCCCTTTACCGGGATAATAGACTAGGAAAGCTGGGCTTCCTTTGTCGTGCCCTACAAAGAGTCCTTTTTCACATCTGGACTCAAGCTTTCCTCTGTCCTGCTGGTAAGCATAACACACTGATCCAAATTGGTGCATTCTAGCTAGATTACACTTCTTTCCTGTCAGTGCTGTATCTGTACCTGGCTACCTAGCTCCAGTTCAACCAGCGTCGCTGTTGCTGTTGTTGTCATGTGAAATCCTGTCTATTATTGCTGTTTATTATTGTTATTACTGTATTGTGTGCTGTCTTGTTATGAAAAAAAAAGAAAAAGCAATAAAAAGATTTGATAAAAAAAAATAGATGTTTATGCTGTGTGTGGATTTTTGTCAGTAAGCAAGAAGCTATTTCTGAAATTGATCTCAAGCCACACACCCTCTTTTCCCGATCCTCCAATCACAACGGAGGATCTATATCCAGCCCTGCCCTCTTTTCTTAAAACTTTAAAACTTCTATTCAATAAATCAATTCATTCTCAAACCTATGGTCTCTCCTGAACTGTGTACATAGACATAATGTAGGTGGACAGGTACACACAGTCAAACCAGAAGTGCCAGCTAGGCTGCAACGTTCTTGGCATCAGATTAACCCTTTCACTACGACAATACGGAAGGTTAACCCTTTCACTGCGACATTACGGAAGGTTAACCCTTTTCACTGCCACACGACAAAGGGTTAACCCTTTCACTACTACAGAAGGTTAACCCTTTATCACACTACAAAGGGTTAACCTTATGTAGTGTGGTAGTGAAAGGGTTAAGTGGTATTGTAACGTCCCTATGACACCCACCACCGACCCTGATACAAACACAGCAATACTATGGTGATGGTTTGTTGTAATGTTACATTTGTATGGTTCAAGATGGAAAGGTAGGGATAACATTAAGGTTATGGTTATGGTTATAACAGTATAGTGTGGTTAATTAAGGTTAGGGTTCTCAGAAAAGTGTCTCAGCAGTTTTGAGGTAAAGGCACTTTACCAGTGTCCCAGGTTTGTTACCCAACAGGGAAACTCAAATGTTTTCTGAAAAAGTTCAAAGTTAAAAAGATAAAATGTAATATATGTACACATTCTGTTAGGGTGGCGTCTAATTTGGAACCCAAGAGCAGAACACAAAGCACAGGAGAATGAGGCGGTTTAGGGTGTTTAATATGACACCCGACATATGACAAGGCAGATAGTAAATGTACAGAGGTGAGGAAGGTCACTCCATGTGATCCCAGCCTCGACCAGGCTGGTGACGTCCACGGGTGAGGCGTAGGCCAGGGGTGTGCAATCCTACACACGAGCAGAGAGAGGCGGGGGGTCTCATCTCCATGTACAGTAGCCGAACCGAAGACACACAACAACAGACAGACAGCTCAGTGATTGAAACCTACGTGTTTGTGCGACCATGTCGACCTGAACAATGGGGGATAATAATAAGAACGAGCCTCCTCGGCTGCGGCTTCTGGAGCTGGACCGAGTCATGTGAGACAAGCCGGCGGCAGCAAGGCGCACGGAGCCGGGGAGAAACCACCGCCGCGCCCCGCTGGTGCTTCACAGCGCGTCTCAGGGGAGAGCGTAAAGGGAGGCGTAGCATAGGTCAGTGGCCAATCAGAGCGCAAAACAGGAACCCGGAAACACAACTGCGTTGGTAAAAGCATACACAAGCCCCGACTCTGTTTTTCTCCACTGCGCAAAAAAAATAAAAAAATAAATCTCAAAGGCCGCACCCCCTACCGATTTAAAGTTCCAACGTGCCTGGTATAGAGTCCTAGTACCAAGACAGGTGAAGCAACAATTGAGCCAGTATGATGGCCAGCCAAGCCGGAGGCAACGCTAACAGCCGCATTCGATACCGGTGTCTCTAGCGTTGGTGACGAGCGCTTAGACCGCTGCGCCACCCAGCCGCCGCCCAGGCATTTACAAGCTTGTATGTAGCTTCAGCCCTAACCTTTTCGGCCAACTTGTAATTTGTGTGTTGTTGTTTATGTACATGCTAAATGGCTCAAATAAACTTCATTCATTCATTGAAACGGCTCAGAAATCAGTTTTGCAACGTGCGATGTCACGATCTACCCCTCCATGCGACACGTTTGACTCGACTTCTTATCTAAGGAGTCCCACAGACTTACAGTGGGTGTGCAAATAAAGGATAATTCATTCCATGTGTACCTAACATGTATTTGTGGATAATAAAATGGACAATAATTGACTCGATTGGTTTCTGTGTCGTGGTTCTTAGGTTTCTGTCATTAGGGCCATTAGGCAGTGTGCATTAGATTGTCCCACAGGTATGTGTGTGTGTGCTCGGTAAACTTCACGTGTTTGTTTTTCTCAAGGATGTGTTGGAGGTAGTGATGATGTCATGTGTAATTACTGTGTACTTACTTCCTTGACTTAAGAGTGTGAGATATTTAAACAACAATCACAGTCGGGGTCAACAAATTGTAAGATATTTACTCCAAATCTTGAAATAAATGTTTCTCACGTATAAATTGTCACATAATCTTGACCTTCACCCAAATTGACTCGTATATCTGACTATATGTATGGCATTCCTGCATAGGCACACATATATTCAATTCACATTTTTAACACAGTAGATAAGTACATTGTAGGCACTGTTTAAGTAATTTACAATAGATGGAATTTATAAATAGATAGATAGATAGATACTGTATACTTTTATGGAGTCTTAGCGAAAAACCTGCAATATTGTGACAAGAGGACAGTCTGTTTTCGAATGGGAAGGCAAAATCCTTTCAATTGTTAAGTCACAGTGAATACGTCAATGCTATCGTGCTGAATACACCAAACAGATTTGGTCAAGAATGTGTTGATTCAAATCCTATGTCAAGTTAGACCGCGCTCTCAAGATTCGACACTGGGTGCTGAAATCCCATTAAGTATTATATATATATAAAAAAAAAAAAAAAAAAAGTGAAGCTAGACCAGCACTCTCAGGTTCAAGTATTTAATGGCAGCCTGAAACAAACATGTTTCGGAATTACATATTCCTTCGTCAGTGTTATAGCTTGCAATGCACATGCAGTCAAGATGGTGGTTATATACACAGGTGGTTAATGACTTGGCAGGAAATGGCATCACGGCGCAGGTGTGCCTGAGTCTATTGGTCCTCAATGACCTAAGGAAAGACCTACTGTATCAAAATAGAGTCTGTTAGTAAATACAAATTATACAAATATACAACATATATAAAAAAACAAAAGCAAAAGCAAAAATCAAATCCTGAAATGTAAAAAGTGTTAATCTTCCAGTCAGAGATCGCTGAGTGTGTTCAAGATGAGCCCAGAAATGCAGAAGCATTATCAAAGCAAAGCAGGCTATTCTCAGTCCACAATGGTGGAACGAACTCCCCACCACAGTCAGGAAGGATGAGACCATCAGGAATGTCTGATCACTAAGTGCGTCTGACTCTTACCACCTAAACTACACGGACTACAGTGTATAACGTATCACGTATATCATGCTAGTTAGGGTACCTTGTCCTTATGTATACTGCACCTGTGTATACTGTATACTTTACTTACTTCATAGCATATATTCAGATTCTAAGTGTTTATTGCCCATATTTATTGTAACGTATAATATAACTGATAGGGCATACAGACCCTCATCTGTATCTTTGGTTACACTGCCTACTTGCTCATATGCTTATGTTCAGAGTTAATTATATTGTTCACTGCTTATTTGTATCTGTACTATACTTCTATTGCCTATATTTAGGTCTTCTATACTATTACCCTGCCCATACCTGTACCCCCCCCCCCCCCCATTCTGCTATGACGCCTGAATTTCCCCATGGGGGATCAATAAAGGAATATCTTATCTTATCTCAAGTTCAAGTTTCTTTATTAGTTGTCATACAGAAGTACAGAATACTTTTATACAAAATGCTTCTTTCTGTTACACTCCAGAGACTGTGCTAGACAAAAATAGATAAGTATAAAATAAGTATAGCAAGTATAAAATAGAAGTCAAGTATGTGGACAAAAGTGTTCAGTATATACATATATACAATGTACAATGCAGAGTAGAAGTAACTGAGTTACAATACAATATACTATACTATACAGTGCAAAGCAGAAATGGGATGAGGTCAAATTTAGGTACAATTTACAGTAAGGTGTAATGAGGTATGGGTTGTAGTGCAAATTCTTTACCAATAAATATAAAGTGTGTTTAGGTGTTCTAAAGTGGGTAAAGTTGGTGCTGCAGTGAGTTGTTTGTTTGAAGTGTGTGCGTGTGGATGTGTGTGCTGTGCATGCATTTGATGGTTGTTACATAGTGTCATTGTCATTTAGCATTCTGATGGCCTGAGGATAGAAGCTTCTTCTTAGTCTCTCTGTGCTTGCCATGAGACTCCGGTATCGCTTGCCTGACCGCAGCAGTTCAAAGAGGCAGTTGCTTGGGTGGCTGGAGTCTTTGATAATTCTCTTAGCCTTACCCATGCACCGCTTGTTGTAAATGTCCTGGAGAGTGGGAAGCCCCCCTCCAATTGTGCGTTCGGCTGAACGGGCCACTCTCTGTAGTCTGCTACGGTCTTGTGCGGTGCTATTCCCAAACCAGGAGGTGATATTGCCAGTCAGGATGCTCTCTATTGTGCATGAGTAGAAGTTCTTAAGGATCTTCTGACTGACTTGGAACTTCCTTAGGCGCCTGAGGAAATAGAGGCG
This sequence comes from Notolepis coatsorum, assembly GCF_963971535.1. Lineage (NCBI taxonomy): Eukaryota > Metazoa > Chordata > Actinopteri > Aulopiformes > Paralepididae > Notolepis > Notolepis coatsorum. The sequence goes on from NC_140168.1 coordinate 192,262,966, forward strand.
TTGCTGTGCCTTCTTCACAACACTGTCAATGTGTGTGGTCCATGTCAAGTCCTCGGATATGTGGACTCCGAGGTACTTGAAACTGTTCACTCTCTCAACCGGTGCCCCGTCGATGCTGAGGGGGCTGTAGTCCCTGACCCCCGACCTCCTGAAGTCCACAATCATCTCTTTTGTTTTGCTGACGTTCAGGGAGAGGCAGTTCTCCTGACACCACTGCGACAGATTATCTACCTCTCTCAGGTAGGCCCTCTCGTCGTTGGCAGAGATCAGGCCCACCACTACTGTGTCATCAGTAGTGGTCAAATTTGATGATTGTGTTGTTGTTCTGCTGTGCCACACAGTCATGTGTGTACAGGGAGTAGAGGAGGGGACTCAGAACACAGCCCTGGGGGGCCCCTATGTTGAGCGTGATGGATGAGGAGGTGCAGTATCTAACCTGCCCAATGTTCCACCGTCGACTAAAAACAATAAAAATCAATATTTGAAATGAAAAATGAAAAACCTTCATACTGTCTTTTACTATTATGCAAAAGTAATCTGTCTTGCCTATATTACTACTTACTATGCTATTTGCTAACAGTGGTGAAAGTAGAAATAAATACACAGATAAAATAGTACTCTGGTCAAAGTAAAGGTCCTAGTAACTCGTAACATACGGTTATCTGTATAACCATAGTTATGTGAGTAATAGCGACGCTCTGCGCCTACTGGAATATATCCCTATATCAGTCTATATACTGAATAAATTCTCCACATGCACCTATACACACCAATCCGCCTGGCCACACCCCCATCCGCTCCTCTACATAAGCATACTAACAGCTCCTTCCCAAGTCTTTCACCACCAAGGCGAAGACCACGGGGTCCTCAGTGAGTCCGGTGCAGAGCGTCGCTATTACTCACATAACTATGGTTATACAGATAACCGTATGTTATGTTATCGTCATAGCTTCCGCTCTGCGCCTACTGGAATACAGGAGCTGAGCAGAGCAGAAGCTCGACAAATGTACCCGCTGAGGCACCCCACAACCATCAGAACCGGGGAGGACCCGAGCCCCCGGACCCCCCTAGTGGAGGACGGGAGGGAATCGGATCCGACTGTGCGAAGAGGGTTTAGCAACTCAACGCACAGGGTGAGCAGACCGTGGGACTTACCTTCCCACAGAAGAACCCACGACTACACAGGCGCGCAACCCACATGCCACTAGGGAACGAACGGGAAGAAATAAAACCCCTGTTACAACCCCTAATATCACGGGGGTCAAGGGCAAAAACCCAACCCCGTGGCAAGGCCGTAGCAGCGGAGCGTGAAGGAAGACCCAGCCCCAGGAAGGGACTGGACCCCCCGGAAAAGGGGGCCTGGTGAGGCCAACAACGCCGCAGCATCGAGACCCCACCAGGCGGTCACTAGTGACACCACCCCCCACATCGCCAGCGTATTCGGACAGGGCCCATCCAAAAGCAGGCCCTTACCCCCTACAGCACGCCGCCCTGAAGCACTCAAGAGGCTACACCCACAGCGGGACCAAGCAGCGCACCGGGGAGACAACCCCCAAAAGAGGTCGATCCCTCAATCCAGGCAACAGGTCACTTGACCTGAGCCTGGAGCACTGCGGACTAGACAGGCGCCAAAGGGGTCTGCTGAAAACAGCACCCCGGCGGAAGGGGCGTACGGTATGCTGTGCACCATGTCGCAGCCTCCACAAAAAACACTGACCCTCTAGAGCAGGGGTTCCCAAAGTCGGGGTCGCGACCCAAAGGTGGGCCGCGAGCAGCCACGGGTGGGCCGCGAGATGATTAAAAAAAAAAATTTATTTTAATTTTTTTTGTCAGGCCACTGAACTTAGAAGCAGGCCAGGACAGTGTTTCTAGTTGTATTCTAAAATTCTATTCTATTGTATTCTAAAATGTGACTATATGGTTTTATATTAACTTAATAAATAAACAAAAAACGAAAAATCTACTTATTTCAACGAACATTTCAAACTAAATAACAGATTATGCACATAAAACGCTGAAAACAACCGAAGCAACAATAGTATTTTAATGAGGCTATTATTATTATCATTATTATTTTGCAACAAGTTAGCCCTCTCATAAATAGCACATATAAATGAATAACTAACTTGAACTAACTTAATAGGATTGAAGTGATATTTGGCTTAAAAAATCGGTCGCCTGGCAAAAAAAAAGAAAAAAAAAGAGCCCGACGATGTGCATTGGGCCGCGGCTCTCTGACGCCTTATTTTCTGGGCCCCGGCCTGAAAAGTTTGGGAACCCCTGCTCTAGAGGGGCCGAGGCAGAGAAGGCAGACACGTTTGGCAGACGTCATGAAAGGTGCGGGGGCACACTCACAGGCAGACGGGGTCAAGCCCGGCCTACCCCGAGAGTCGACTTCGCTACCAACACACCTGGAAACCAACCACCACCTTGTATACAAAACCCCCACTACCCAATAGATACTATCCGGTTTGTTTGTATTGAGACCCTCAGATAGTAAGAGGAGCATGTGCACCCTGAATATGCTCACCCTGCCTAGAGAGTCATATGTATATAAATCCATACAAAAAGAAAGGACAAATTAAGTTAAGAGAAAAAAAAGGAAAATTATATATATATATATATATAAAAAATAAAAAAGGGGCAACAACAAAAATTACGAAATAGGGAGCAGAAGAAAACGGCATGCAATTATCCACAAAGTCATGGCTATAGCAACCTGATTGGCATAGGGTTCCTTTTGAAGGAGTCACTCCGATTGAAATAACAATATTACCCTTCTGAGGCACTCTATAGTGACTGGGCACTATAATCCAACCAAGGTCTACAAGTTCAGCTGCACATTTAATATGTCGTAATCATGTCTATTGCTGTTGGTGTTGGTTTCAGCTGGCCCCGAGGTGTCCGTCAGACCTAGGTAAATGGTCTAGTAAATTCAGGCCCAGTCTCTGTACATTCCAATCCGCGCATTGAGTACTCCTGAAGCATACACATAGAACCTTCATTATCCTGTCAAACCGGTCCAGTCTATTTATCTAGCAGCCTCTAAACAGAGGGAACGTCTACAGTTTGAATGAGAGAGAGACACATGTAAAAGAAGAGCTATTAAAGAATAATAAAAAAAAAAAGGAATTAGAAATAAGTGCAAATAGAATCCGTGTCGGCTATTTGGGAAGCATAAAGTTCTGTTTCAGAAGCCAGTCCGCTTAATGTCAATAGCATCTCCCCATGAAGTCTAAGTGTCAGGTCTAACGCGGTCGACCAGTTTAGCCCAACCGATGTCTATAATTTCAGTCTCGCATTCTACATTCATTGTTCATTGCTCCCGGCGTCAGGTTACCTTACCCCTAGGTACTCGTTAGGTAGTTGTCCATGCTAGGCTAGCTTGGCCTTAAGGTATTCTTCGGCATCGCCAACAGACATGAAGCGTAATCTGTCCCCGCTCTCCTCCGTAAACATCAGTTTGGCCGGGTAGTGAAGACTAGGCCTCAGCCCCCGTTTGTAAAGTAGTGCCATCACATCGCGGTACGGTGCTCGCTGTTCCAACACAGCCGGGGTATAATCCTCGTAGAAAGCAATTTGTTGACCGTCGTACTGCATCTCTGCCCTTCTCTTTCTGGCCTCCCGGATCACCCGTTCTTTGGTTTGATAATTATGGAACCTGATGATAACAGGCCTAGGCTTTTCACCCTGCTTCGGCTTAGCTGCCAGCGACCTGTGCGCGCGGTCCAATTCTGGAGGGGTAGGGAGGGTTTCTGCCCCAAAAACCTGGGATAAAAGGGTGGCTGTTCTGGTAGTCCAATGATCTGAAGGTTGTTACGTCGCCCTCGAGCCTCGAGGTCCTCCGCTTTAGCCTTTAGCATAGCATGGCTAGCCCTCAGATCGGCACATGTAGCCTCCAGCGACGCAATTTTTTCGCTTACAGATTCCGCATTCTCCTCCAGGGACTTGACCCGTCGTCCGTTGTCGGCCACGTCCGATTTCATTTAGTCGAGTTTATTTTCCAGAGTGGTAATGGCTTTTCTGAACTCGGTGGTCATAGCCTCTTTGTGGTTTTCAAGAAGGGTGGCTAGCCAGGCCTTGCTAAAAGCGTCATCCGCTTCCTCTTCTTTCTGAACATCGCCCCGTTTTGGTTTTGGAGTCTTGGATGTCATCTTTGCGAAGATAAATATTTAGTTAGCTGTATCGATACTTGCATATAAACAAGAATTATGAGGGTTTGGAGTCTTAAAACGTAGAATAAAAAAAAACATGAGGGAGAGAGGGAAAGCGCGTCCTACACCCTGCTCACCATACTGGAAGTCCCCGTACGCTGGGTGTAACTGAGGGGTACAATTCCCTGACTGTATTAATCAAGTACTGATATCACTGAATCACTACCGACTTGTACATTGCTGGCCAACACCGTACAAAGGTATTCTAGATGACGACACTTCACAATAACACGGTTTTCCACACAGAATACTAGTTTACAATATTTATTACACAAAGGGGATATTAGGTTACATCACTTGGTCACTTTAGATGCGCTTATAAGGCAAATAGAATGTGCAGGTAAATCAATAGTGCATATTAAGTAATTATCTAGGGGGTCTTCTGGGAAAGGGTGTACTACCGGTTGTAAGCCAGCAGAGGGGGCCAAAGCTCTAGGCAAGTCCAGGGTTCACGGGGGCAATATCACCCCTGGAGCAGTGGGGATAGGCAACCTGGTCCCAGGATGCGCGCCGTGTAGGTGAGAGCCGGGGAGTCTCTGCTCCGACAGAGACAGGCTTGAGTGATGGTCTCACGGGCACGTGGATCCCACAGCAGGGGGTGTAGACGGTTCCCTGCTTCAGCAGCTTGGTCAAAGCAATGAAGATCAATAATCCTTGCCCGGAGAGTGGCACCGCTGGCGGGGTGTAGATCCTCCGTGGTGCTGCTGCTCCGGTGTAACTCCTCCGGTGCGGTAATGCACGGTTGGACTTGACGTTACTATTATTAGCACGGGCAATAAGTGCTCTATGTCGACGCACAATTACTCACTCCACGTGGTCTTTGACTCGTAATGAAGGTTTACTAATATATAGAGAACGATACGACAAACAGACGTATTTAGGATAACACGAGACTATGTTGGGGCGATACGAGCCCTGCTGTATGTACCGCACGTTGCGTAGTGGGTAAGGCTTTACTCGGTAACTGCACCAGACTGAACTGAAGGCGAACTGAAGAGGAACTGCAAGGGGGGTTCTGTATTCTTGCGCCATATTTATATCCACGGTGGACAAATAGTGCCTATCTCATTTCTGTCGCCTCTAGGTCTCGTAGCCGTGGGCGAAAAGCGGGCATGTTCAGACATATCTCGTCGGTACCTTTCAAGTCAGCTCGAGTGGGCAAGGCTTTACTCGGTGCCTGGCGCCATGGGGATCGCTTCCAATAGAGGAATGAATATTATGGTCTGTCCTGCTAGACTAAAGGGATATTCCGTGCATATTGTACAAAGAATATACAAGGGATATCAAACGATATACAGATATTATACATGGGATCTCAGGCAATAAATATATATATTCGGTTTAATCTGACCCTTTGTAACACTGGGTATCTTTGAAATTCATATCTGATATATTTTTGACCGACCCCCAGCCCCCCGATCACGCTTGGTAGTTCTTTTTTAAACTCGTCGTGGAACACCAGCAAGTGACTGCGGTCACAAAAGCCCCAGGCTTGCAAACCGCAGTCACGAAAGGGGCTACTGTCAACCCAAGATTCACCTGTATTTAACATTCTTTCTTTGCTTATTTTAGGTTGGGACAAATATGGTGGAGTACCTCCAGCAGGAAAGACCCTCTCCCTCGGTTTTGGTGCTGGGAGAACCACACACATGTTGTGCTCAGGCATTCGTGATCTATGCAGGTCGGGCACACCCTGAAAGCACAATGCTCGGGGCAGTTGATACGTGTTTTAAAGCATTTTATGTATTTGACATAAAGTACCCCAGGCAGTGTGTTCATACATGGGAGTTTCTCCAGCACGTTATATATAATATTGAGGGACCAGAGTCCAAGCATGTAGCATTCTTAAGGACAGCCGTACGTAACGCAAAACGTACAAATGAGGAGGAGGTGGAATAGGTGAAGTAGCAGGAGGGAAGGTGGTGGAAGAGATGGAGGAGGAGGGAGATGGGTAGACGCTAAGTCCCGTATTTCTATATGTATATATTAGTGCTGTCAATCGATTAAAATATTTAACACGATTAATCGCATGCTTGTCCATAGTTAACTCGCGATTAATCACAAATTAATCGAATTTTTTTCCACCTTAAACGGATCTTTTTCAAGTTCCAAGTTTTAATACTCTCTTATCAACATGCGAGTCAACAAATGCTTTCGTTATGCAGTCATTTAACACAAAAGGATGACCCTCATGCATTGCAAATTTGCATCAAATTCAAAACAGAGTGATGCACAAAATAACTTAAAAGAAAGAAAATTCATTAAAACAATGAATAAAGTGTACATGAAATAATAGGGGAAAGAAAACGTTATGAACTTGTTACATTCACCCACACTGTAAAAAGTAACCAGCATTTCACAACATTTAACAGTATTATCTTACAGTAACATATTGTAATTAAGGCCTCCTGTAACATCCCAACAAATACATGTAAAAAAGACAGTATCTTTTGATTTCACATTATATTATTCTTATTTCACAATAAAATACCGCAATCAAAATCCTCTGTAATATCACATCAGATGTTGTAATCTCACAATAGCATACCAACATATCACATTATATTATTCTTATTTCACAATAAGATACCGCAATCAAAATCCTCTGTAATATCACATCAGATGTTGTAATCTCACAGTAGCATATGAATATTTCACATAATTTATTTATTATTTCACAATAAAATATTGCAATCAAAATCCTCTGTAATATCACATCAGATGTTGTAATCTCACAGTAGCATATCAACATATCACATTATATTATTCTTATTTCACAATAAGATATTGCAATTTTATACAAAACAAGATGAAAGTGTTTCTCTGTAATATCACATCAGATGTTGTAATCTCACAATAGCATATCAATTTATCACATTATATTATTCTTATTTCACAATAAAATATTGTAATTTTATACAAAACAAGACGAAAGTCTTTCTCTGTAATATCACATCAGATGTTGTAATCTCACAATAGCATATCAATTTATCACATTATATTATTCTTATTTCACAATCAAATATTGTAATGTTATACAAAACAAGACGAAAGTCTTTCTCTGTAATATCACATCAGATGTTGTAATCTCACAATAGCATATCAACATATCACATTATATTATTCTTATTTCACAATAAGATACCGCAATCAAAATCCTCTGTAATATCACATCAGATGTTGTAATCTCACAGTAGCATATGAATATTTCACGTAATTTATTTATTATTTCACAATAAAATATTGCAATCAAAATCCACTGTAATATCACATCAGATGTTGTAATCTCACAGTAGCATATCAACATATCACATTATATTATTCTTATTTCACAATAAAATATTGTAATTTTATACAAAACAAGACGAAAGTCTTTCTCTGTAATATCACATCAGATGCTGTAATCTCACAATAGCATATCAACATATCACATTATATTATTCTTATTTCACAATAAGATACCGCAATCAAAATCCTCTGTAATATCACATCAGATGTTGTAATCTCACAGTAGCATATGAATATTTCACATAATTTATTTATTATTTCACAATAAAATATTGCAATCAAAATCCTCTGTAATATCACATCACATTTTGTAATCTCACAGTAGCATATGAATATTTCACATAATTTATTTATTATTTCACAATAATATATTGTAATTTTATTAAAAAAAACAAGACAAAAGTCTTTCTCTGTCATATCACATCAGATGTTGTAATCTCACAATAGCATATCAACATATCACATTATATTATTCTTATTTCACAATAAGGTGTTATAAGTGGTTGCTAGGGTGTTTCTAGGTGGTTGCTAGGGTGTTATGGGTGGTTGCTAGGGTGTTTCTAGGTGGTTGCTAGGGTGTTATAAGTGGTTGCTAGGGTGTTTCTATGGTTGCTAGGGTGTTATAAGTGGTTGCTAGGGTGTTTCTAGGTGGTTGCTAGGGTGTTATAGCTGGTTGCTAGGGTGTTTCTAGGTGGTTGCTAGGGTGTTTCTATGGTTGCTAGGGTGTTATAAGTGGTTGCTAGGGTGTTTCTAGGTGGTTGCTAGGGTGTTTCTAGGTGGTTGCTAGGGTGTTATGGGTGGTTGCTAGGGTGTTTCTAGGTGGTTGCTAGGGTGTTTCTAGGTGGTTGCTAGGGTGTTATAAGTGGTTGCTAGGGTGTTTCTAGGTGGTTGCTAGGGTGTTATGGGTGGTTGCTAGGGTGTTTCTAGGTGGTTGCTAGGGTGTTATAAGTGGTTGCTAGGGTGTTTCTAGGTGGTTGCTAGGGTGTTATAAGTGGTTGCTAGGGTGTTTCTAGGTGGTTGCTAGGGTGTTATATATGGTTGCTAGGTTGTTTCTAGGTGGTTGCTAGGGTGTTATAAGTGGTTGCTAGGGTGTTTCTATGGTTGCTAGGGTGTTATAAGTGGTTGCTAGGGTGTTTCTAGGTGGTTGCTAGGGTGTTATAGCTGGTTGCTAGGGTGTTTCTAGGTGGTTGCTAGGGTGTTTCTATGGTTGCTAGGGTGTTATAAGTGGTTGCTAGGGTGTTTCTAGGTGGTTGCTAGGGTGTTTCTAGGTGGTTGCTAGGGTGTTATGGGTGGTTGCTAGGGTGTTTCTAGGTGGTTGCTAGGGTGTTATAAGTGGTTGCTAGGGTGTTTCTAGGTGGTTGCTAGGGTGTTTCTAGGTGGTTGCTAGGGTGTTATGGGTGGTTGCTAGGGTGTTTCTAGGTGGTTGCTAGGGTGTTATAAGTGGTTGCTAGGGTGTTTCTAGGTGGTTGCTAGGGTGTTATAAGTGGTTGCTAGGGTGTTTCTAGGTGGTTGCTAGGGTGTTATATATGGTTGCTAGGTTGTTTCTAGGTGGTTGCTAGGGTGTTATAAATGGTTGCTAGGGTGTTTCTAGGTGGTTGCTAGGGTGTTATAAGTGGTTGCTAGGGTGTTTCTAGGTGGTTGCTAGGGTGTTATGGATGGTTGCTAGGGTGTTTCTAGGTGGTTGCTAGGGTGTTATAAGTGGTTGCTAGGGTGTTTCTAGGTGGTTGCTAGGGTGTTATATGTGGTTGCTAGGGTGTTTCTAGGTGGTTGCTAGGGTGTTATAAGTGGTTGCTAGGGTGTTTCTAGGTGGTTGCTAGGGTGTTATATGTGGTTGCTAGGGTGTTTCTAGGTGGTTGCTAGGGTGTTATAAGTGGTTGCTAGGGTGTTTCTAGGTGGTTGCTAGGGTGTTATATGTGGTTGCTAGGGTGTTTCTAGGTGGTTGCTAGGGTGAAAAGCATGGTGAAGAGGTCGTGACCCGGGTGGGCGGGGTCTGCCATGATCTTCCTCGCCCTCCTCAAGGCCCTGGAGGAATGTAGGGACTCGAGGGAGGGAAGGGGGCAGCCGACCACACTCTCCGCTGATCGTATCACCCGCTGCAGCCTTGTCCCTGACCGTGGCTGCAGGGAACCAGGTGATGATGGAGAGGGTGAGGATGGACTGGATGATGGCAGTGTAGAACTGGACCATCATAGTCCTCTGCAGCCTAAACTTCCCTAACAGGGGAGCCTATATCATTGGGACAGGTCTCTGCTCATCAGCAAGGAAAGGTACTGCTTTGGGGAGAAAGTATATCATCTATCACTACTGCCACCAGGTGTGGGAGGGTGTGGGTAGTATTAGGAGAAGTGTGGGTGTGTGGGGAATTACTGCGAGTCGCCCTGGAGGGCAAGAAGGACCAGCTCACTACCCCTAGGTTAGTAAATCCTATAGGCCCCATCCACCACTCTGCTAAAGCTCCACTCTACTCCTGCACTAAAGTCAGGGATTCAGTTGGACTCAGATCTGCATGCTGCGTTCCCCCTACCTGGTGAAAGTGTACATCTACTCTCATAGGGATAATCCACCCTGCTACACAAACATCTCAAAACAAACTGGTCAGACTACATGCTTGACCTTACTCCTAGAACCCACCTCACCCCTGCCCACTTTGACAACCTAGGATGGCTTAGAGACGACAGAGTACAGCAACATGCAATGGGCCTGGTACCCAGATTCGGCTCAATCAGGGACTAAACATGTTTCGCAATTATGCCACATCAATGTGGAACGCCCTACCCAAAGCTGTAAAGGAATGTGAATCACTACCCACTTTCAAAACCACTCTCAAAGAACACCTATACGGGAGACTGCAATTCGAAACTGGCCCCTGTAAATGTCCTAACCCAACCCCCTCCAATGTACAGTAAATTACCAAACATGGTTTTGTCAATATTCCAATGTGCTTGTATACAGTTGTACAGTGTCCACCCACCCCTCCTATACCCAACCTACCCAACCCCCCCACCCCACCCACCCAACCACCTCCAATGTACAGCCCCCCCCCCACCCCACCCCACCTAATGTACGGTTTCATAAATGTATAGATGTAGCAGTACTGTCTATCTGTATGTCATGTATGTGTGTGTGTGTGTGTGTGTGTGTGTGTGTGTGTGTGTGTGTGTGTGTGTGTGTGTGTGTGTGTGTGTGTGTGTGTGTGTGTGTGTAAATGAATGAACCGAAATATGTAGTTTGCTGATAGATACACAAAATGGGTTTATTTATGTTGATTTAATTTGGTTGTGTTGATGTTTCCATTTTTGCAAAATGCATATTCTGTTTGTTTTACACAATAAGTCTATTGGTGTGTTGTGTGTGTGTAGGGGCAGGTGTAGAAGATTTTTTCTTCTTCCTGTTCCTTTCGGCCATGGTATTTGGTGAATTATATGTACTGTTGGACTGTGGTAATTCCATGTACGAATAAATAAATGATGATGACGATGTATGTCCTGATGAATTGAAAATGGGGGACCCTGATGTAAACAAGACGAAAGTCTTTCTCTGGTCTGCATCCCCTTAACAATTGTGTGTATTGAGCTGTACTGTATTGTACCCATTCTGCAATCTGTTAATAAAGTTTTCAATCAATCAATCAATCAATCAGTACCCGTTCTGCACCTGCGTATTGGGGGCCACTATATAATGCATGATTAGGAGACATGTTGAGACTTGTCTAGGCTGCCTGCACACACACCAGCTTCCTGGGCGGGCGCCTCCCAGAATGCACTACACCTGTACCCCGCCTCCCAGAATGTACCTGCAACCTTCCTCCATTGTTGTATCAGCGTGTGCTGTGTCTCTGCATCGTTAATCGACAATAAAACGTGAATAGTAGTGCATGATAAAGTCGATGGTGGATATTATTCTGTATCTATGATTTCGATTGCAAACGCCAGCGGAGTAGTGCTGTGTTCGTTTTTTACATGGTTATGCGTTTTTACACGTTATGCGTGCCTGCTGCTAATTTAGCTATGTTAGCTGTTAGCTATGTCTGACCTCTGTTGGGTAATGCAACGTTGCCTACCAAACAACGGGACCACTGTGTTTTTCTTTTGTATTGCTCCTGGCTGTTCAAACTAATTTTACCGTGTGAAAGAGAGGAAAGTTGGTTCATTTCCACAAACTACCAGTGAAAAAGTGTTGTTCTGAACTGGAGCTATAGTATAGCCAGCCATTTAGCTACCTGGCTACCTATATAGCTTCAGTTCAGCTAACTAGCTACATGCAGCATTTAGCCAGTGATGGGCAAGCTACTTGGAAAATGTAGTAAGCTACACTAGTTACTCTCGATTAAATATAGCTCAACTACAATGGAAGCTATCCCCAGATAAATGTAGCAAGCTACACTACAAAAATAGCACACTACTTTTTTTTTTTTTTTTTTTTACTTTACTTTATGATCAGGTTTCCACCAAACAAATACAGTAGGCAGGCAAAAGAAAGTTCAGTTTGTTTATGAAACAAGCCCTCGGTCTGGCTTTTTGTGTCATCATTTTAACATGAACTTGTATTATGTACAAAATGTTAATAAAGTATGAGGAAATAACTGTGGAAATGTAATAAATAAAAGGCCAAATCAATCAAATAAACACTAAAATATATACTCTCTCTATTGGAATGGAGACTTTTCAGCACAGGATAAACTGCCCACTTTATCAACCAAAACTTCTTCAATATCAGAATTTTAACTAATAATAACTGTCTTACTGAATTTTACTATTATGCTACCATGTCTATACTACCACCAACTATGCTGTCTATACTACAGTATGTACTCAGAGTATAACACTCAAGCTCGACACTGCTAGACAAACAATACTAATTTATAGACTATATTTGTTTCCTGTGCAGTACACCTGAGATTAATCACCTCATCCAGTACTGTTTGACATGAATTTATGCGTCGTTCCCTGTGTTTTTTTTCTTACTGCCTTGCCTCCCTCCCTTGTCCTAGGGCCTGCCTACTGATTGCCTGCCTGAATCTTTCCGGCCGACAAGGCGTACAGGACAGTAATCTGCACTGACGGGTTCAACCTCTCCCCAGATCCATGCACGGATTGCTTCCTGGTTGTATAGGTAGGCCTATATGCAACACAGATCATAGTTTATAGACTATATTTGTTTCCTGTGCAGTACACCTGAGATTAATCACCTCATCCAGTACTGTTTGACATGAATTTATGCGTCGTTCCCTGTGTTTTTTTTCTTACTGCCTTGCCTCCCTCCCTTGTCCTAGGGCCTGCCTACTGATTGCCTGCCTGAATCTTTCCGGCCGACAAGGCGTACAGGACAGTAATCTGCACTGACGGGTTCAACCTCTCCCCAGATCCATGCACGGATTGCTTCCTGGTTGTATAGGTAGGCCTATATGCAACACAGATCGTAGTTTATAGACTATATTTGTTTCCTGTGCAGTACACCTGAGATTAATCACCTCATCCAGTACTGTTTGACATGAATTTATGCGTCGTTCCCTGTGTTTTTTTTCTTACTGCCTTGCCTCCCTCCCTTGTCCTAGGGCCTGCCTACTGATTGCCTGCCTGAATCTTCCGGCCGACAAGGCGTACAGGACAGTAATCTGCACTGACGGGTTCAACCTCTCCCCAGATCCATGCACGGATTGCTTCCTGGTTGTATAGGTAGGCCTATATGCAACACAGATCGTAGTTTATAGACTATATTTGTTTCCTGTGCAGTACACCTGAGATTAATCACCTCATCCAGTACTGTTTGACATGAATTTATGCGTCGTTCCCTGTGTTTTTTTTCTTACTGCCTTGCCTCCCTCCCTTGTCCTAGGGCCTGCCTACTGATTGCCTGCCTGAATCTTTCCGGCCGACAAGGCGTACAGGACAGTAATCTGCACTGACGGGTTCAACCTCTCCCCAGATCCATGCACGGATTGCTTCCTGGTTGTATAGGTAGGCCTATATGCAACACAGATCGTAGTTTATAGACTATATTTGTTTCCTGTGCAGTACACCTGAGATTAATCACCTCATCCAGTACTGTTTGACATGAATTTATGCGTCGTTCCCTGTGTTTTTTTTCTTACTGCCTTGCCTCCCTCCCTTGTCCTAGGGCCTGCCTACTGATTGCCTGCCTGAATCTTCCGGCCGACAAGGCGTACAGGACAGTAATCTGCACGGACGGGTTCAACCTCTCCCCAGATCCATGCACGGATTGCTTCCTGGTTGTATAGGTAGGCCTATATGCAACACAGATCGTAGTTTATAGACTATATTTGTTTCCTGTGCAGTACACCTGAGATTAATCACCTCATCCAGTACTGTTTGACATGAATTTATGCGTCGTTCCCTGTGTTTTTTTTCTTACTGCCTTGCCTCCCTCCCTTGTCCTAGGGCCTGCCTACTGATTGCCTGCCTGAATCTTCCGGCCGACAAGGCGTACAGGACAGTAATCTGCACTGACGGGTTCAACCTCTCCCCAGATCCATGCACGGATTGCTTCCTGGTTGTATAGGTAGGCCTATATGCAACACAGATCGTAGTTTATAGACTATTTGTTTCCTGTGCAGTACACCTGAGATTAGCCTATAGTATACGTTCATAATCTGCATGCAAACTGTAATCTCTCCTTTCTCTGGTTTCCTTTTTTCTAGGTCATCAGAGAGGTCTTTAACATACAGTATCCTGTTCAGTGGCATCTTGTTCAGTGAGGCAGCCAGGCTAACCAGTGTTCAGTGTGAGGCAGATGTAATGATTGGGTAGGTAACTATAGCACGCACAACAATGTTCCACTGTAAATATATTCGATGTCAGCATGTGTCTGAGAGTGTGCATACCTTTGTCCAGCACGCGCAGCTCCACAGTAACGCCCCCAATTATCATTATCAGTGCGGGATACCTGACTGCTCACAGAGGTTCAGAAAACACGCAGCACTGAGATCTCATATATATAGGCTGCATAGGTGCTACCTGCAAGCTGGTCAGCCGCCTAGACCTAGATCAGCTCTACCACCTGACACATCCTTGAAATGTGTGCTTGAGGCTTGTGCATTTAAGTGTGACACTTTAGCCTCTCTTATCAAGCATTTGAAGACACACATAAAGGGAGGAATGGAATCGCCATGTCCATTTAGAGGTTGTGATTGCAGGTTCACAAACGTAATGACTTTTGCTTCACATATTTCCAGGAAACACAAGGATTCAGTTTTAGATGACTTGGTACTAGACAAGTCTACAGAGTCATTGCCAGAACCCAGTCAGACGTATTCAGAAGCTGCTGGTGAACATGATGAACCAGAAGTGCCATTAGCTGTGGACGAAACCCTTTTTTTACATAACCTTACACTTTTCTATTTGAAATTGCAATCTAAGCTACTCTTACCGGCAAGCACCATACAAACCATTATTGAGGACTTTCAAATTGCTCATGAACTTGGCCTGTCTCATTCACTTAACGTTCTGAGTGAGAAATTGAAGAAACTTGGAATCCCTCAGGCCACTATAAGCAGCATGGTTGATGAAGTGAACAGAGATGATCTACTCACACTTTTTAACAAGGGAAGACTCAGTACAGATACAAAGAGGAAGTCTGCTTTTAAAGAGTGTTTCAACCATGTTCATCCCGTGCCTTTGCTCTTGGGCAATGATGAAAATGACAAAGAATGCTTTGCTCAGTATGTACCTATACATGAGACATTGGTGACACTGTTCAAAAACGAGTCTCTACGATAACAGTATAACATGACACGTTTGCAGCAATCTACTGATGCTGTCTATCAGGATGTCAAGGATGGAGAAGGATTTCAAAGTAATCCAATGTTGAAAGCTGACCCTTCCTCACTTGGTTTGATACTGTACCAAGATGCCTTCGAGGTTGTTAATCCACTGGGCTCAGGGAAGAAAAAGCACAAGGTCTTAGCTGTTTACCTAACCCTGACTGACATCTTGCCTCACAATAGATCTTCTATAGATCAGATGCAACTTGTTCTCTTATGTAGGGAGCAGGACTTTAAGTATTTTGGGCTAAAAAAGGTTTTTGCACATCTGATTGAGGACCTCAAAATCCTGGAGGAGAGAGGTGTAGTCATATCTGATGGCACTGTACTAAAGGGCTCTTTGGTTGCCATTGCAGGAGACAACTTAGGATCCCATTCTATTGGGGAATTTTTAGAAAACTTCAGTCGATCTAAATATTTTTGTCGCTACTGTCAGGTACAGAGAGAGGATTTTGTGAAGAATCCAGTGTTGTGTGGTGCCACAAGAACGGTCCAATCATACACAAGTAATTTGCAAGACCTGGAAACTAGTGCCACAGACTCTGTATGCGGTATCAAGTTTGACTCTCCTTTCAACCAGCTTTCTCATTCCCATGTTTGCCAGCCTGGCCTCCCACCATGTCTAGGCCATGATTTATTTGAGGGAGTCATGGCTTATGACCTTCCTTTATATATTCGCCATTTAGTCCAGGAGAATCATTTTACTTACCTGCAGTTAAATCGGTGCAAAAACAAGTTCCGATATGAAGGGAACGATGGTAGGGACAAACCAGCAGACCTCTCTCCCAGCAGTGACAAACTAAGTGGGCATGCATCTCAAAACTGGTGTTTCCTTAGATTACTCCCTCTCTTGGTGGGTGGCAGGATTAAAGATCCCTGTGACAATGAGGTGTGGCAGCTCATTTTGCAGCTGAGAGAGATGGTTGAGCTTATCTGTGCACCAGTCATTACAGAAGGCCAGGTAGCATATCTGAAAGTCATCACAGAGGAGTACATATGCAACAGGAAAAGGCTCTTCCCCAATGCCCCCCTGAGGCCAAAGCATCACTATATTGGCCAGTATCCAGATCTAATCATCCACTTTGGCCCACTTATTCGCCTGTGGACTCTGCGGTTTGAAAGCAAACACACTTTTTTCAAACAGTGTGCCAGAAAATTGCACAATTTCAAAAATCTGTGCAAAACACTAGCAGAGAGACACCAACTCCTCCAGGCCTACCTGAGTGCGGGAAACTTGTTTCCTCCTGTTATACAGGTAGAGAAGGGGACTGCCTTTTATTTGGATGATTACAACAACAAGATCAGGGCATCTGTAGCCAGTTGTCAATTTGAGTCTCAGTCTGCAGTGGCTTGTAACAATGTTACAGTCAAAGGCACAGACTACAGAAAGGGGATGTTCATCTTGTTTGGGAACAGTGATGAAGGACTTCACATGGGGAAGATTATGCTGGTCATTGTTGCCCAAAACTCTGTCCACTTTGTCTCAGAGAAACACATTTGTGTGAAGTTGATTGACATGGGTGTGTACTGTGACTTAGGAGTGGCCCAAGAGGATTACGTGTGCATTAAGCACAAAGATGTACTGGACTACTATCCTCTTCCAGCATACAACGTGCACGATCAGATGCTTATTGCGCTCCACCATTCTTTTCCAGGAGCAGTTTAAACAGGAAAGGGAGGATATGACAGACGTGAGGACAGACGTAAGTGGAGCAGGTTATCAAGTAACCTTAAGATAGTTGATTTTGTATTTAAATTTGTATTGTTGATTGTATAGCGAGCACATGTTGGCAGTTAACCGCATATAGTGCACTGCAAACAGACAAGTAGGGAATATGCACAAACTGATTCATGATTGACCCTAATCAATGAGACTAGGTAATGGAAGCTATAAAGGAAGCAGTTTGGTCATATTTACCGGGCCTCCCTGATGACTTACTGACCACCCTACTTGAGGATCTTGGAGTGGAGAGTGTCGAAGATCTGGCCTTAATGGAGAGGGTGGATCTGGTCCGACACCTCAAACCAATCCAGTGTCGGAAGCTGATGGATGGTCTTAAGAAAGGTAAATTCATATTTAGACTTGCGTGACACTTGGAACTATGCCCTTGGAACATTGGCATAACTGTTTTTGTCCCTTCTAGGGTTAGTAACCCTTAATATGGAGGTGCTCCCTCCCCATCCAATTGCTTCAAGTTCCCCAACAACGAGCTCTGTGAACACTCTGTCCTCTCCGAACACCTCTATGCAATCATTCACGCACTCTCTGTTGTGCAGCCCCCCAAGCACTTCAAACTCTTCACAGCCTGGCAGCGCATGGCATGTAGACTTTTGTGTCAACTGGAACCGGATGTCAACAGCCATTCAACGTGCAGTGGAAAAAGAACAGAGACCAAAGCCAGATGAGAGAAGGGCCTTTGTGAACGCTTTGGTGAATCAGATGATGGAGCACGAGCACAACCCAACCAGAACCACGTGCCTCAGTATCGTCCGAACAATTGTCAGGAGCCATCCTGACACCTTTGCTGACATTAGCAGGCGAGGTGAAATGGTTGGAGACGGATGCCACTCTCTTCTCCAACAAGTAAAAACAAGAGTGGAGTATAAAAGCAGGAACAACACTCTGGCTAGACACCGCAGAGGCAGAGAGGAAAGACGGCCCACTGGCGTGGCAGGAGAGTCCAGGCTGACGAGAGGTCCTGTTGACCAATACGGGTAGGGGTGGCAAAACAAACGGCACCAGTGTCCTCTCCATTCACGCTCGCAGCAATTAGGGGTTAAAGTGGCACTGCCAATGCTAAACTAACTTAGGTTATTTGGATTGAATGTTTAAATTATGTGTAGATTTTTTTTTTATATAATTTCTAGGGCTGTCCCTGACTAAGGATTTGGATAGTCGACTATGATTGGCCAAAATGTGCAGTTAGTCGACAAAAATAAAATAAAAAGTAGAATATATATATATATTTATATATAGTTTTTTTTTATCATTCCATTTGGGCTGTGGGGGGTGCTTAATGTCTGAAGGCTTCTTGTCCTCTGCAAAAGCATGCAATTGGTCCACTGATGGATACATCTTGATATTTGTCTAGTCTAGTGTGTTCATTAGATGGGTGAAATCCTCTTTCAGTGCTTCTGTGCCTGTTTTCGTAGGCAGTTCGCCTCTGGTATGCGTGCCATTAGCGTTAGAGGCCTTTTTTCTTTTTGGAAAGAATGATAAAAAAATATATATATTATAATTTCTTTTTTTTTATGTATTCCACTAAGAGGTTGCCTATGATTCCTTCCTATCCCTAGGTGTGTGAGGTGGGGCCCAGCAAGCTTACCGGACGGGGAGACAGAGGAAACCATGACGGCTTTGAAAAGGAATCTGCGGAACATCTACTCAGGCATGCAATCTACTTTACTTTTGGTGAATTGACACCTGAATAAATATCCCACATTAAGCAAAAAGGCCACCTTAATATTCAGAATGAGTAATACAATTAAAGGTTTGCCACTCAATTTCCCAGATGTGGCAACATCAAATCTAATTGTTGTTACTTGGTTTGTATGTCTGTACACAGAGGAAGGGATGGGTGGGACAGCGAGAGCAGAACTTCTGATGGAGAGGACCTACGTCATCCTGCGGCGTTACTTGAATAAAATGCCTGCACCAACGATGGTGGCGGTCAAAGAAGAATGGCCTTTTCTCTTCTCTCAGACGGGGCTTTTCTCCCACTTTGGCCTCCTGACAGACACAGATGTCCTTCAAAAGATCAAAGATGCCCTGTGTCATCGAGGACGGACCATCCTGCAGTTCTGCCAGAAACTGGACAACACGAAGATCAGGGATGTTCTGGCCAGATATCATCCAGAGGTTTCGGAGATCAGTGCCTGCATCGTCCTGCTCCTTATGGTGTACTTCAAGGAGCCTACGGAGAAACTACTGCTCGAAGTTGATGTAAGTTTATTTAAATATTAAAATATTTGAAATGCGAGTGATTACATTAGGGGCGACTGAAGCTCAGTTGGTAGAGATGGTCGTTCATCGACCGTAGGGTTGGTGGTTCGAATCCTGGCTCTGACTGTCCGCATGTCGGAAGTGTCCTTGAGCAAGACACTTAACCCCCAAGTTGCTCCAAATGGGCCGAGCTGATGTGTGGTGAGCTGTAGTGCGTGGATTGGCTTATCTTCATCCTTTCATAATGTTAAATCTGCTATTGTGTGTTACTTTGTTGCAGACCTGTGCCACTGTTGCTGATGTGAATACTGCAGCACTCCCAAGCACCCCCTGTTTGATAATTCAAGGTAATAATGTTCAGGGATGAGCTTGTGTTCCTTTGCATCGAGGGGGAAAATCTGACAGAAGGCAGTTTGTGATACGGCACACATATGACGCTTATAAATAATATCCTGAGCTGGCATGTCTCATGTTCAACTTTGTCAGTGCTGTAAAGTTGAAACCTTTTTAAATCTTAGACAAACAAAACACTTTGCTTTCATGAAATATTGTAAGCCGTCATTTGAGGCTTTATAAAAGCAGCACAATGAACACAAATCTGTCAGTGCGACCTCATCTTAAATAAGAGACAGCATTGCTTGTTGTAAGAGAGGCAGAGTTGATTTGGCAAAAATATATATATATATATGCATTTTTCTTTTTCTTTTTAATAATCGAATTTTATTTTCATATTCGAATCCCATGCCCATCGAACGAAGCTTTGAAGTATTTAAGACAGCCTTAGTTCTGTGTCATGTCCTTGCAGGAATGTATACCTATCCACAACAACGCATGACGGGGTATCTGTTCATTTCAGGTGACGCAATGCAGCCTTCTGGATGGATGCTATCCATCGAGGGAGAAGTTGTGATGGGCCCACACCCATTATTTTTGCATGGGGTAGCTGCTTTTATCACCAGCTACTATGTCTTCAACCTGGAGTATCCTTCCGTTGGATCATCCACACTTGAGTTCATCCAAAGGTATTTTAACACTCTGAACACATGATCAATGTCATCAGTAAGACTTATCATGCAAAGACTATCTGGCTATTAAGTCCATGCCTTTCTACAGAGGCCATAAAGTAGATTAAATGCTTTGAGTATGAAGCCTGGAACCAACTATGTGAATTGGGACCACACCATCACTTGATGTTGCTGCTATCTTGTTAAGAAATTGACATAATGGTTTAATTCACATTATAGTATGGCTTCAAAATTCGGATGAGTAAACATTATGTTAGAGGTACCATGAAAAAACACAGGTGAGCACCTTGATAAATGCTGAGTCTATTTAAAACTGAAACGTATCTTTGCTTATTAACAGGTTCTTCTTGGGCATCAACCCGGAGAAAGGCTCCAGGGCAAAGAAGCGAAGCGCCATCAACCCTCAAGTGACCACCCTTTTTCGTAAGCTCATAGACTTTGAATGGTCTGCATCTGCATAGACAATCGTCCTTCTCCTGTCGTCCCCTGACGTGAACACCCTTCTTCGTAAGTAAGCTCATAAACTTTGGTCTGCAAAGACAATTGTCCTTCTCCTGTCGTCCCCTGACGTGAACACCCTTCTTCGGAAGCTCATAGACTTTGAATGGTTTGCAAAGACAATTGTCCTTCTCCTGTCGTCCCCTGACGTGAACACCCTTCTTCGGAAGCTCATAGACTTTGAATGGTCTGCATCTGTATAGACAATCGTCCTTCTCCTGTCGTCCCCTGACGTGAACACCCTTCTTCGGAAGCTCATAGACTTTGAATGGTTTGCAAAGACAATTGTCATGCTCCTGTCGTCCCTGCGCCTCTTTTGTTATTTTGAGTGCCTCTTTTGTTCTTTTGAGTGAGTGCATAAAGTGTATTCATTAGTTCCATTTTCGGGTAAGACCTGGAAGTACTAGTTTCATGGCGACAGTGGCTCGGGCGGTAGAGCAGTCGTCTGGCAATCCGGAGATTCCCGCTCCTCCCCGGGCAGCGTGTCGATGTGTCCTTGAGCAAGACACTTAACCCCTACATGCTCCCGTCGGTGTGTGAATGGGTAAAATGTAAAAAAATTGAAAAAAAAATAAAGAAAAAGCCATTTACCATTTTACTTACGAATATTATTACTTTGTCTTAGTTTTGCCGTTTTGAGCAGTGTTGACCAGCAGTTTATAAAATAATATTTAAAATGTTTATTAGCAACGCCGAGCTTTCAAACCATTGCGTTTCTCTGTACGAAACTCTCGTGCAACTGTGTACCTTTGAATTTTCTCTGTGATACTTGTACAACGAGCGTTTCGCAGAGGACCAGTTCTTCAGAGTTAATATGGGATTTTCCTATGGGTCAAATGTGCACAAATTGTAAAAAAGAAAACAGCATTTACCATTTCAAGAATAAGAATATAATTCTTTGTAATATAATTCTTTGTAATAATTCTGTCTTTTGACAATAAAATCCCATAATTAACTCTAAAGAACTGGCAAAACGCTCGTCATACAAGGTGCATCAGTCAGCTAAAGCCGTTTTGAGCAGTGTTGACCAGAAGTTTATAAAATAATATTTAAAATGTTTATTAGCAATGCCGAGCTTTCAAACCATTGCGTTTCTCTGTCTGAAACCCTCATGCAACTGTGAGTACCTTTGAATTTTCTCTGCGATACTTGTACAACGAGCGGGATTTTCCTATGGGTAAAATGTGCACAAATTGTAAAAAAGAAAACAGCCATTTACCATTTCAAGAATAAGAATATAATTCTTTGTAATAATTCTGTCTTTTGACAATAAAATCCCATAATTAACTCTGAAGAACTGGCGAAACGCTCGTCGTACAAGGTGCATCAGTCAGCTAAAGCCGTTTTGAGCAGTGTTGACCAGAAGTTTATAAAATAATATTTAAAATGTTTATTAGCAATGCCGAGCTTTCAAACCATTGCGTTTCTCTGTCCGAAATCCTCATGCAACTGTGAGTACCTTTGAATTTTCTCTGCAATACTTATACAACAAGCGTTTCGCAGAGGACCAGTTCTTCACAGTTAATATGGGATTTTCCTATGGGTAAAATGTGCACAAATATGTAAAAAAAGAAGAAAAAAAAGCAGCCATTTACCATTTTACTTACGAATATGATTACTTTGTCTTAGTTTTGCCGTTTTGAGCAGTGTTGACCAGCAGTTTATAAAATAATATTTAAAATGTTTATTAGCAACGCCGAGCTTTCAAACCATTGCATTTCTCTGTTCGAAACTCTCGTGCAACTGTGTACCTTTGAATTTTCTCTGCGATACTTGTACAACAAGCGTTTCGCAGAGGACCAGTTCTTCAGAGTTAATATGGGATTTTCCTATGGGTCAAATGTGCACAAATTGTAAAAAAGAAAACAGCCATTTACCATTTCAAGAATAAGAATATAATTCTTTGTAATATAATTCTTTGTAATAATTCTGTCTTTTGACAATAAAATCCCATAATTAACTCTGAAGAACTGGCGAAACGCTCGTCATACAAGGCGCATCAGTCAGCTAAAGCCGTTTTGAGCAGTGTTGACCAGCAGTTTATAAAATAATGTTGTAAATGTTTATTAGCAACGCAGAGCTTTCAAACCATTGCGTTTCTCTGTTCGAAACTCTCGTGCAACTGTGAGTACCTTTGAATTTTCTCTGCGATACTTGTACAACGAGCGTTTCGCAGAGGACCAGTTCTTCAGAGTTAATATGGGATTTTCCTATGGGTAAAATGTGCACAAATTGTATATAAAAGAAGAAAGAAAACAGCCATTTAACATTTCAAGAATAAGAATATAATTCTTTGTAATCTAATTCTGTCTTTTGACAATAAAATCCCATAATTAACTCTGAAGAACTGGCAAAACGCTCGATGTGCAAGGCGCATCAGTCAGCTAAAGCCGTTTTGAGCAGTGTTGACCAGCAGTTTATAAAATAATATTTAAAATGTTTATTAGCAACGCCGAGCTTTCAAACCATTGCGTTTCTCTGTCTGAAACTCTTGTGCAACTGAGTACCTTTGAATTTTCTCTGCGATACTTGTACAACGAGCAGGATTTTCCTATGGGTAAAATGTGCACAAATTGTAAAAAAGAAAACAGCCATTTACCATTTCAAGAATAAGAATATAATTCTTTGTATATAATTATTTGTAATAATTCTGTCTTTTGACAATAAATGCCGGCTTACCTCGTGTAATTCTTGTATATAATTATTTGTAATAATTCTGTCTTTTGACAATAAATGCTGGCTTACCTCATTTGTGCGTTTGGACTGTTGTTTTTAATGTACAATAGCCTACGTGCATTTTTGAAGTCCAGCGCAGTATACTTCCTGGCAGAAGCTCACACTTTGGTTTTCTGTCATGATTAATCACGTCATCCAATAGTATTTGACAGGAAACTATTGTATGAGCTTCCTCCAGAAGTATACTGGAGCTGGGGACTATACAGTTATGCATACCATTGTAAATTGACTGTTATTTTGCCAAATTATATAATATAATAATTATTATTATTCAATTATTTTGTTGGCAAGTCTGAAAAGTAATGCAAAAGACAATACAATACAATAGGATGACGTGATTAAACACGACAGGAAACCAAAGTGTGACCTTCAGGAAGTGTACTGGAGCTGGACTACAAAAATACATGTAGGCTATTGTAAATACACAATACATTGTTGTAATATATATACAACAAAATAATGTGATATCACAGTAATTTCTTACAATTTGATGTTGTGAAGTCACAATACATTGTTGTAATATATATACAACAAAATAATGTGATATCACAGTAATTTCTTACAATTTGATGTTGTGAAGTCACAATACATTGTTGTAATATATATACAACAAAATAATGTGATATTACAGTAAATGTCTTACAATTTGATGTTGTGAAGTCACAATACATTGTTGTAATATATATACAACAAAATAATGTGATATCACAGTAATTTCTTACTGTAAGAAGTTGTGAAATTACAACAATGTATTGTACTACCATTACTGTGAAATTACAACACATTGCTGTGAAGCCATTCACAGTAAATTATTGTGAATCTTACTGTAAAAGTCATGCAACACATTGCCAGAAGGTATTGTAATATCACAGTAATTTCTCACAATATAATGTTGTGAAGTCACAATACATTGCTGTAATATATACACAACAAAACAATGTGATATCACAGTAATTTCTTACAGTATGAAGTTGTGAAATTACAACAATGTATTGTACTACCATTACTGTGAAATTACAACACATTGCTGTGAAGCCATTCACAGTAAATTATTGTGAATTTTACTGTAAAAGTCATGCAAAATATTGCCAGTAATTTATTGTAACTTTCCGGTGAACATTTTTACAGTGCACACAAGGGCTGAGTAATCACACACACACCCCCCCCCTCTCTCTCTCACACACACTCCCCCAGCTCTCTTTCTCTCTTGCCCCTTCCCTTCTCTCTCACCCCCCTCTCTCTCTATATATCTCACACACACACACACACACACACACACACACACACACACACACACACACACACACACACACACACACACACACACACACACACACACACACACACACACACACACACACACACACACACACACACACGCACACACACACACACACACACACACACACACACACACACACACACACACACACACTTCAGAAACAAACATAGTATCAATGAGAGCATCAATAATACACCTGAGTATAGTCTAGTAAAAAAAATCCTTAAAAGTTAATCGTGAGTTAAAAAAAATAGTGGCGAAATAGAATCTGGCGATAACGTGTTAATACCGCGTTAACTTTGACAGCCTTAGTATATATGTGTTTTGATCTATCAATATCTGGGGGAGTGTTCCAACAGGGCAGTAAAGCAGTACAAAACCATACCGATATGTATTATTTATTATTTATTATTTAAACAGGAAATCAGTTTGACATGATGTGTTTCATGGGCACTATAGCAGCACAAGCACTTTTTGATGTCCACACGCCGTGACATGTATGCAACAAGCAGGGGCGTAGCTGGGGGGGGGGGGGGGTAGCTTAGGATGATTCCAAGGGCCCAGCACTGGGGGGGGGGGCCCAACATTTTTTTTTTTTTTCTTTTTTACTAGACATCACTCAGGTGTATTATTGATGCTCTCATTGATACTATGTTTGTTTCTGAAGTGTGTGTGTGTGTGTGTGTGTGTGTGAGATATATATAGAGAGAGGGGGGGCTTTGGTAGACTATTGCATTGGTCCATTCATTGAAGATGAACGCAATGCGACATCCTTTACTAGGCTCACCCACAAACAGTGCAGGTGCTGAACTGCTGATCCGAATGTATAGGTAAAAACCATATTATGCGTTTTCATCAATAAAAAAATTGCCAAAAAAAATTCCGCTCGCAACTCTCCATCAACTTGGAAGTTGGGTTATTTTGACCCTTAAAATGGGTCGTTGGTATAACCCAATTTGGGGTCAAATCAACTTGGAGGTTGGGTTATTTTGACCCTTAAAATGGGTCGTTGGTATAACCCAATATGGCAGGGGTGGCCATGCGGCTCTTTGCCCGTCAATGTGCGGCTCTTCCATCCATACATTTAAAAAGAAATAAATTAATTATAATTTTGTTTTTTAATTATTATTATTATTTTTTTACTTCTTTTTTTTATGTCACTCATTACATAAGGACGTAGAATAAACATTTATAATTTTTTTTTAAATGGTCCATTTGCATGTTCTTGGTATCTGAATCTAGGGACATATATGGATCAGTGTCAGAAATAGTGTGTCTGTTACTAGGCTTGAGTAAATTGTAATGAACCAAAGGAGAATATCAATTCTATTTAAAAAAAATTATCTTTGACTGTGAATAACACCATGCTAAAATTGACCAGACCTGAAAAATCTAAGCAAATGAATAAAGGGAAGATGATTAAACAGAAGGTTTTACAGTACTGAATTAACCCTGTGAGGCCCAAATTAAAAAGACATTCGAAACTTCAGAGGTGGGACATATAAACACATTTACTATCAAATAGAATTGTGAGGCTGAACAACAGGACCAATTGACTATACATAATTTTTTTAAATGGCTAAAAGTGATTTTGTAATTTTGCAACCGTGGGTCTCACAGGGTACTTTTGACCCTGTGAGGCCCAAATAAAAAAGACATTAGCAACTTCAGAGGCCAGAGGGTGAGACCTATAAACACATGAAGGGTGCCGTGACTGAAAAAAAAGGTTGAGAAACGCTGGTATATGGTGTGGCTCTTTGTGGTACCACAGTAATGTTTGTGGCTCTTGGCCACCCCTGCAATATGGGGTCAAATCAACTTGGAGGTTGGGTTATTTTTACCCTTAAAATGGGTCGTTAGTATTCGTTTATTTGACCCAAGTTATGGGTAAAATTAAATAACCAATAATAATGGGTCAAATTAACCCACACACTGGTCGGGCCCTTTTTGACCAGTGAATTGGGTAAAAAATAACCCAAATTGGGTCAAATTTGACCAATCCGTTTTTAGTGTGCATGAAGCGCATGTATGTATGTATACCTGTCAAGGTAACAGCTTCACATAGGCTCATGTGCGAACCTGCCACCTGAATTTTTACACCTATTCCTAAAGGAAGAAAAAACACAGACCAAGAGAGGGCCAAGGGCCCTGGTACAAGAGCTTACACATGTAACTTCTGTAGGCCAACACCTAACCCAGTTGTGGATCTTAACGACACACACAACCCTCCATCACAACAAAAAAGGGCGAAAGTACACTCTCACTACCGTAAGAGGAACGCCGTTTTTCATAATGAGAGAAGACACAAGTCCTCGATTAAGTACTGGGGATGGGTACCAAATTTGGTAGTTTTGAGGTACCGAACCGAAACACGTCGGTACTACCGAGTATCGATTCAAGTGAGATACAGATTTTTTATTTTGATTTTTTACCTTTATTTTTTTTTTACTTTTTTTCTTTTCATGTCAACGTTCACACGCACAATATATGCTTACCTAGGATTTTACTTGATTCAACAACAAAGCAGTCGGAGCAATGGCAAGCCAAACACTGTCGAAATTGTAGTTATTTGAAGTTTGGATTTCTTTTTTCACGACTGAGGTAGGTACATTTAATTTCTTGAGACTAAAGTACAGAAAAAAGGTACCGTTGGGTACCGGTATCGATTCACAGGTACTGGTACCGTATCGGTTCAAATGTGAAAGGTACCCATCCCTACTGGCCACAGGCCTTGCTAAGTCCACATGACAGCAACCAAACAATTTTCAGAAAAAAATTGCCTCTCTAAGCAAGAGCACAACCCCAGCAGAAGCTGAGGGGTTACACCGTATCCCCAAAAACATAGTGAAACAACACAATTATTGTAAACAAAATCATGTTTGAGGGGATGGGGGGGGGGGGGCCCAGGGGAAAAACCGGGGAAACCCACCCCTCACCACCTTACCCCTGATACGATGCCAATGTGTAGAGTAAGCTTTACATCATGCACACCAGCACAGCCGAAGACCTTGTTTGAACAGGTACAGCCCTGTTCATGTGTGAAAAAACTTGCCACCTGTTTATTGTCATCACAAGCTGAGAGAGGGACTCATCCCTCGATCACATGCCACTATGCACAGCATTGTAGGGTAACTCAGCCAGTTGTGGGCTCAGCCACGTTGTCTAACGTTACATGAACACACACAACTTCTCATCATACAACAAAAACCCAGTTCATTTTTACTCACGTAAAAAACAATGCTGTTTCTAGGTAGAGAGAAAAGCACAAGCTTTGGACAGCGGTACCCAAGCTATACAAGCGACCAAGACAATTCACACATAGCACATTGTCGTATCTCCAAATGTAGTGAAGCAACATACGTTTTGGAAAAAACATCGTTATTAACAAAACATTCGGGAGGGGAAGGAAGGAAGGAAGAGTGGGGTAATGTCCAATGGACCCTTACCTGCACCAACGAACGCAGGATGAGAAGGCCGCAACACAGGCTGGTCTCCACGTTGACGAAAGGCCTCTCGCTGGCGGGGTAAAAGAAGCTATGGCCGGAGCCTTGCTCCGGCGAAACCCCCCCCCCCCCCCCCAGCAGCCGGTCATGGTGCAGGCCCGACTACATCTTCTGTCAAAGATGACGTCGTAGTAGAGATGACGTCGTCGTAGAGTGCTAGGGCCTGCTATTCTCATGGCTGGCGCCCGCACTGCAAACACATCACCCGCCCCAGAAAGGCCATCAGCCCTCACACAGCCGACCGCCTCTCAAGCAACGTGTCCAACTGCAGAGCCGGAGGTAATGCAGGCGGGGATTTGCTCAGCGACGCGAGCCCCTACTACGAAGCTCCAATGGAGGTCAGAATGATCATCATCTTCTAGACATTCCGGTGGCGAAGACATTATCGCTGTATTTCCTTAAAAATTGTGAGAGAGAAAACAAAGATATAATGTCAACGCAGCTCCTTCTCTTCAACGTAGCTCCTTTCCAACTATTTTGGGACTAAACTCAAGTGGTGTATACAGACACTTGTCGGTGGTGAAAATAAGGAAGGAGCTGTTAGTATGGCCACACCCCTGCTTATGTAGAGGAGCGGATGGGGGTGTGGCCAGGCGGATGGGTGTGTATAGGTGCATGTGGAGAATGTATTCAGTATATAGACTGATATAGGGATATATTCCAGTAGGCGCAGAGCGGAAGCTATGACGATAACATAACTGATGGTTACAAGTCGCTTGAAATTGTACTTAAGTACAGTACTTGAGTAAAAATATGTAGTTACTTTCCACCACTGTATACTAATATGTCTATATGCGCTCAAGAGTGTAGCTTGTTGTTGACTTGTTGTACAGAACTTGTAAGTCGCTTTGAATAAAAGCATCAGCTAAATGACTAAATGTAAGATGTGAGAAGCTTGACAATGAACATGGGACTTAAACCCATTTAAATGCTTCATGAAGTTGCTTTGGTCATTGAGCCACTGCATCATAATACAGTTGGTGTGCAACTAGTTATTGAGGAACGTTGTAGTCCGTGCAGGTTTTGGTGGTTAAGAGTCAGACACACTTAGTGGTTATAAGAGTCAGACACACTTAGTGATCACACATTCCTAGTAGTTCTCCAGTTCTGCAGCTGTTAGTTTCATTCAACATTTTCTACTTTAAAAAAAAGTGTTCCATGATTTAATCCATAATTACATTAATTCAGTTGACGACTTATTCCCATTGAACTGCGTGTACAGACAGATGAGCGTCTTCTCCAAAAGCATTTAAATGTTCTCTTTTGAGTGTTGATTCAAAATATACTTAAATCCATAAAGGGGCACTTCACTGAAAAACAACACTGATTAATTTAGCTCATAATCTCACACACATATCCCAAGGCTCTAAACTGTTTTGCACACATTCATTTAGTTTGACAATTAAGGAGTTTGAGTTCCTCTGGTGATGTGACACTGAGTCTTTGTCTAAATGTTTTCCATCTACATCATTTCATTCAGCTGTAATTATCATAATGCAAGGATTCAGTGTCCTCTGATGACATCACCGAAGGAGATATTCAAACTCATTAACTCTCAATAACTGTCAAAACTAAATGGATGTGTGCAAAACAGGTTAGAACCTTGAGATGTGTGTGGGAGTATGTAATAAATCAGCATTGTCTTTGGGCTTCTGCTTGAAATGGGAACATCCAGGGAGACTAATGGTTTTTCCTGCTCTTAGCTAGATGTTTAATATTGCTGAAGTGGAAGCACGTCTCCCCACCTAGAAAATATAAGGTTCTCATTGAAATTTTAAATGTATTTGTATTTGTTTATTTACTTTGGACTTGTTTTGCTTCTATCCCCAGGCCATCAGGTTGCTCAACGAACAATAACACTATGCAACAACCATCAAACGCACTCACAGCACACACTCACTTTAAACAAACAATAACACACTGCAGCACCCACTCTCCACACTTTAGAACGCCTAGACACACTTTATATTTATTGGCAAAGCATTTGCACTACAACCCATACCTCAGTACACCTTACTGTAAATTGTACCGAAATTGTACCTCATCCCATTTCTGCTTTGCACTATATTGTATATTAGTATATTGCATAGGATATTGTATGGTAACTCAGTTACTTCTATTCTGCATTGAACATTGTACATATGTACATACTGAACACTTGTGTCAATGTACAGTTTCTACGTCAAATGTATATACTTTTTTTTTCTGGACTCTTTTTGTATCACAAACAGTACTGTAATTGCAAATCTGGTATGTCATAAATGTATAGATGTAGCAGTACTGTCTATCTGTATGTCATGTATGTCATATATGTTATGATGAATTGAAAATGGGGGACCCTGATGTAAACAAGACGAAAGTCTTTCTCTGGTCTGCATCCCCTTAACAATTGTATGTATTGAGCTGTACTGTACTGTACCCATTCTGCAATCTGTTAATAAAGTTTTCAATCAATCAATCAATCAATCAATCAATGTGACTTCTATTTTTTACATTCTATTTTTTACATGCTATACTTATTTTATTTCATATATCTTTTTTTGTCTAGCACAGTCTCTGGAGCGTAACAGAAAGAAGCATTTTGTATAAAAGTATTCTGTACTTCTGTATGACAACTATTAAAGAAACTTGAAACTTTGTTTGTACTATAGTATTATTTATGAATTCCCTGCTCAGTATTATTTTTCATGTCCTGGGATTGCGGGGGGGGGGGGGTCTTGGGAGGGGAGGGTGGTTGAGCTGGGTTTTAATTGAACATTTTCAATCGATTTATTTTTTCAGTTCAAGTTCAAGTTTCTTTATTAGTTGTCATACAAAAATGCAGAATACTTGTATATTAAATGCTTTTTTCTGTTTTTCTCCTGAGTATGCTAGGTAAAAATAGATAAAGTATCAAATAGAAAGTCAAGTACGTAAACAAAGTGTAAACAAAAGTGGAGAACCTTTTAACCTCTGTCTCTGTCTCAACCGGTCCCATGGAACAGCTTCATACCGTCTTCTGTCTGGCCTGCAGTGCTGAACCTTCTGAGTGACTTCTCCTGCCCCCACGGGGCATACAGCCCTGACCTATTGTCTTGCATCTCATCCTGTATCCATACGCTTGCAGTAGTTCTATCTATTACTCTATTTCACAATTTTCTTATATACTATGATTCTACTGTCACCATGTATGCATATGCTTACTACATGTATTTATTGCTCCATCTCCGGCCACTACAAACATGGGAACTCTCTAACCCCCTCCTATTGCTAGGTTTTAGTGAGTTTTTCCTTACCTTCGCGTGGGGTATGTCTGGGAGTGTTGCATTTATTTATTTTGCATTTATAAAAAAATTATTTTACCTTATGGTGTTCTTGTTTTGTTCTTGACTTATTGTGATGTTTCTTCTTGACTTAGAAGACATGTACGGCCCATGGGGACATTAACGTGTGTTGTCGGGCCTTACAAATACATTTTATTTGATTCAATATACATATATACAATACAGAGTAGAAGAATTTGTAACTGAATTACAATACAATACAGTATACAGTACAATGCAGAAATGGGATGAGATACCAAAAAAAAACAATCAGCATTGTTTTTCGGTGAAGTGCCACTTTCGGCCATGAGATTTGGTGAATTATATGAATATGTACTGTTGGACTGTGGTAATTCCATGTACGAATAAATAAATGATGATGATGATGATGATGATGATGATGATGATGATGATGATGATGATGATGATGATGATGATGATGATGATGATGATGATGATGATGATGATGATGATGATGATGATGATGATGATGATGATGAATATTCAAGGATTGAACCCATAACCTCTGGCACAGTATACAGTACCTGTGTGTTTAACTGTGCAAGATGGCTGTATCTTCCAGTTTTCTCTAAGCACTGGCTCTCAAAACACAACCACACCCCAATACAGAATTGAACTCTCAACCTCCAGACCTATAGCCAGTCGCTGATCTCCTCGCCGAGCTGTTCATTCAGGTGACCTCAGTTTGTGTGAAATTAATAAAGGTGAGATATGATTCTGTGCAGCGACCCTAGGAGACCTTGAGTCCCACTGCTGTACCGTCTTTGATTTATGTCCTCGATGTGCTGAATTTAAAACGCAGAGCTCACCCCCTCCCAAAAATAGGATCGAACACACAACCT
The DNA here is from genome assembly GCF_963971535.1 of Notolepis coatsorum. Lineage (NCBI taxonomy): Eukaryota > Metazoa > Chordata > Actinopteri > Aulopiformes > Paralepididae > Notolepis > Notolepis coatsorum. Next base: position 192,295,400 of record NC_140168.1, read on the forward strand.
CTGGCACAAAGTGGTGTAATTCGCTTAAACTTGAGTGGAAGGACGATGGTTTGTGGTTTGGCAACGAGAAAGAACAGTCACTCAATAGTAGCTACCACAACCAACTAGGCCGTAGAGGTCAACGGGTCCTTGATATGTTCATCAGAATCAGAATCAGAATAAGAATCAGAAAGGTCTTTATTGCCAAGTAAGTTTGCACATGCAAGGAATGTGTTTTGGTTGTTTGGTGCAACAATTAAAGTAGAATAAAATAAAATGGAATATATAAAATAAAGAAGAAAAATATATTATTTAATATAATATAGGACAGGGCTGTACAATTGTGCAGGATGTAGTAGAGTATATACACTAAATTAGAATACAAATTTAAAAAATACAGTGGGATAGAATATGTACTGTAGCAGGACTGTGCAATTGATGAGCTACTGAGTTTTACTTAGTAGGCAAAAAATTGCTAAATGTACTATTTCTTCCCCCAGTAGAATCTATGATTAGCATTTTTTACGTGACTTCATTAGGGTTGTCCTCGACAAAATAACTTCTTAGTTGACTAATGGATTAGTCAATTTCATCGACAAATGTGTAAGTTTATCCACGTCCAATAATGCAAAAGCACCTCTCAGTATCATGTTAATGACCTTGGTGGACAAGGGCACAAACATGATTGGTTAAGTGAGAGGCAAATTATAGATCTGAATTAAAGTAGAATTGATCTCAAGCCCCGCCCTCTTCTCTTGATCCTCCAATTAAGTCAAGTCAAGTGTTCCTTTATTAATCCCCTTGGGGAAATGCAGGTGTCATAGCAGCATGGGGGAGGGGAGGTACAGAAGATAATATAAATAGTAAATAATAGAGTAGATCATAATAATAAGTGGAATGGCAGTATATCCTACCAATAATTATAATAATACTATACATGTATATATAGTAGTAGCACACTGCGCCAGAGTCCGTGCAGTGTTTCGTAATTAAGAGTCAGACAGTCCTAACACTTCTCAAGTTCTCCAGCTATTGGCAGCAGTCCATGCCCACGGGCGTGGAGCCTGATGGCTACTGGCACGAAGGACTGGCCGTGGCGATTTGTGGTCTTGTCGGGGAAGAGGGTATGTGTGGGGGGGTTCTCCAGGATAGCGTCCAGCTTTCTTCTCATCCTCCTCTCCTGAAACCATCACGCAGTTTGACCAGCTCGACTCCCACTACAGAGCTAGCCTTCCTCACCAGCTTGTTAAGTTTGACTCCCACTACAGAGCTAGCCTTCCTCACCAGCTTGTTCAGTTTGACTCCCACTACAGAGCTAGCCTTCCTCACCAGCTTGTTCAGTTTGACTCCCACTACAGAGCTAGCCTTCCTCACCAGCTTGTTCAGTTTGACTCCCACTACAGAGCTAGCCTTCCTCACCAGCTTGTTCAGTTTGACTCCCACTACAGAGCTAGCCTTCCTCACCAGCTTGTTCAGTTTGACTCCCACTACAGAGCTAGCCTTCCTCACCAGCTTGTTCAGTTTGACTCCCACTACAGAGCTAGCCTTCCTCACCAGCTTGTTCAGTTTGACTCCCACTACAGAGCTAGCCTTCCTCACCAGCTTGTTCAGTTTGTTAGCATCTCTTGACTTGATGCTCCCCCCCCCCCCAGCATACCACAGTGAAGAAGGAAAAGAAAAAATCACAACTGAAGTTGCGATTGGAGGATCAAGGGCGGGGGTTTGAGGGATGTCAATTACGGCAGTCGACAATTTTGTTGTGAATGATTGAGCAAATATACGTGCTCTTCTTCACAACGTCTTGGGTCTTTTGGAAAATAGGTAGAACACAGAAAGCAGAGGGAGCTGGTGCTGTTTGTGTTGTGGCACTGTGGGCAGTGAGCCACGATGGAAGGTCACCGTGTTTACAGCCAAGGTGTTAAACATTGACTAAGACCCCCCCCCCCTGCGTTCCTAAAATGTTTCCCTAAACTGTCCAACCCCCCCACCCCCTCCCCGCACCCCCCAGAAACCTAAGCTCCTTCCTCTTGGCTGGTGGCCATGGATAGAGACAAGAGATAAGGCACTTATCCGTTGACATGAGAACCCTGGAGTTTGGGGGGTCTGAATAATTCAGTGGCTGTGGGACGAATCCACTGCGTATGAAACTCATGAAGTCATGCGAGAGAAGGGAGAGAGAGAGTGTCAACACAGACACAGAGAGAACAAGAGATTATCTAGGTGCATTTTATCACACTGTTATATTCAGAGAGAGAGAGAGAGAGAGAGAGAGAGAGAGAGAGAGAGAGAGAGAGAGAGAGAGAGAGAGAGAGAGAGAGAGAGAGAGAGAAAGAGAGAAACCAACCAACCCTGCTTGTGTTTCCTGTGGATGGTTTCCTTTAGTTCGGATTCCTTCTGCTCAGATTCCTATCAGCTCATTATTAGGAAACTGCAGGTATGTACAGTATAGTATGTGTGTTGGATCAGGTTTTACCATTAAAACACTGCAACAATCAATAGGAGAAGAGAGAAAGAAACAGAAATAGAGAAATAAGAGATAGGGTGAAAGAGAGAGATAGATAGGGTAAAAGAGAGATATGGTAAGAGAGAGAAAAGAGATAGATAGGGGTTTGCCAAAATGGACAGAGCGGTTGCAGTCACACGGAAGTGCTCACCTTATCTCACATCATGGCTGTTTCGTCAAGTTGTTTGCTCTATGGTTTTATTTACTACTACTACTATGTAGACTACTGCACCGTAGTATGGTCATCTGCATCCAATGGTCTACTCAGCAAGTTACAAGTAGCTCAAAACAAGGCAGCTAGACTGGTCCTAGGCTGCTCACCTAGGTCTAGTGTGGTTGACATGCATGCACGTCTCTCATGGCTCAGTGTTAAGGTAAGATTATCTGCTAACTTAATTACATATTTTCATAGTTACTCAAAGTCCTTGCTCCTTGCATCGTGTAGAGCGCAAGTACTCACACACACATTCCACCAGAGGGGCAAGAGGTGGATTGATTACTTTACCTCTACCTCTAGTCTAATTTTATGAAAAGGGCGGTATTTTATAGGGCGATAGTATCCTGGAACTGTCTTCCCACCGATGTTCGTAACATTAAAGGAGAGGCTAGTTTTAAAAGAAATCTTAAACACTATTTACACTCACACACACAATAACATAGTCTTCAGCGCAGCTTGAATACATGCACACCCTGATAAATTGTTTTATTTTGTTCTAACTGGATTTTATCTCTTGTTTTTTCATCTCCTGTTTGTGATATATGCTTTTCTTATGTTCTATCGGTGTATGTCATCTTGTATGTTGTATGTTGTTGGACCCCAGGAAGACTAGCTGCCGCTTAGGCGTCAGTTATATGGGGATCCGTTTAAATAAACAAATAAATATGGTAAGAGAGAGGGTAAAAAAGAGATATAGGGTAAAATAGATAGAAGAGAGAGATATGGTAAAAGAGAGAAAGGAGAGAGAGAGAGGGGTGTCTCCAGTTTGTCCAAGGTAAGAGCTTATAGGGTAAACACACACACTGCACATACATGGGAACAAGAGTCAATATTTGCCGCAGGTCGTCCCGTGGCTTACTCATGTCCTACACCGTCCCTCCCGCTAACAGGTTCTCCGCCCCGGCCTGAAGCCATCCTGTGCGCTCATCATGTGCATGTTTGCGAACGAAGGTTTACGCGGGACGCCTATTCTTTAATCCCAGCCGAAGAGCGCATTATGTAGCCGTAATCCCCGCTGTTTTTCAATCGACGCTTAGCTCAACTGGTACGCCGCTGTGCTGTGGAGCCTGCGGTAAGGTTGGTCGAATCACTTCAATTTTTCTTTTTTACGTTTATCATCTCTCGCTATAAACGTGCATTCTTTCGCTGGTTAAGTTTAGGCATTCTTTTCGGAGTTGGTTAAGGTTAGGGTTAAGTTAAGGTTAGGGTTAAGGTTAGGCATTATTTCGGAGTTGGTTAAGGTTAGGGTTAAGTTAAGGTTAGGGTTAAGGTTAGGCATTCTTTCGGAGTTGGTTAAGGTTAGGGTTAAGGTTAGGCATTATTTCGGAGTTGGTTAAGGTTAGGGTTTGTCGCAGAGAATGCCTGTCTGTCTTTCTTGACGTGGAGGATGCAGCCTATTTCCGCACTGCCGCTCTCTCGCGCTGCCGCGGTCACATGGGCGTCATGGCCAATCAGATAAACGCGACGCACTCTTCGGCTGGGATCAGGCACGTCACACGTGCACACATAGAGCACAAGGGGTGCTTGAGCACCTGTCTTTTTGAGCCTCATAAAAAAGTGCCCTTTCTGAAAAATAAAAAAAAAATAAAAAAAAAATCTTTATGCATATAGACTGCCCTTCCAACTGAAAAATGTCAGGATAGAATCAAAATATTAGGTAAAATGTTTGCACGGCCTCCTCAGCGTGCCTCTCCGCGGACCTATATATTTTATGCATAGCGTGGGTGGTGAATGAATGAAAACTTTATTTAACAGATTGCAGAATGGGTACAATACAGTACGGCTCAATACACACAATTGTTAAGGGGATGCAGACCTGAGAAAGACGTTTGTCTTGTTTCCATCAGGGTCCCCCATTTTCAATTCATATAGACATTTATGACATACACAACATACATGACATTTATGGCATAGGGACATATAGGTATTTAGTACTGATACATTTGTGACATAAACGGTATTCAAATATACAGTACTGTTACCCCTAGATCCTGACAGAGTATATACATATGATGGGGAGGGGACTGTACATTAGGAGGGGGTGGGTGGGTGGGAGAGAGATATACATACGGCGGGGAGGGAATATATACATGCGGTGGGGAGGAGACTGTCTATTAGGAGGTGGTGGGGGTTTTGGGCATTTACGGTGGCCAGTTTCGAATTGCAGCCTCCCGTAGGTGCTCTTTAAGAGCGGTTTTGAATGTGGGTAGGGATGATGGTGATGATAGAAACCGCTGTGGCGCATACAGTTGAATGCTGGTATTATACTCACTGAGGGACACGAAGAAGTCAAGTCCGATGGGATTTGGGAATCTCAAATACAAGTCGGGATTGGAATAAAAAATGCATTTATATTAAACAATACAGAATATACAGCACTTCTTGGGGTCTGTAGGGTAAGTACTTATTCCCTCCCCCCTGAACATTTATGGAGATCTATGGGCCTTTTAAGTCAGTGATAAAAGTGTCTTTCAAGGATAAATGAGCCCCTGCACTGATTATTATAGTTCAATATTCAATATTTGATCACCAAAACCCCCCAAAAAGCATAAAAAGGGGGCCCCCCTGCCTGAAAAGGGCCTTTAAAAACCGGGCTTGTGCGCTACGCTCGCTCGGTTAAAACACACAGGTATAGTGCCCTTTTCAGCCTTTGAGCACCTGCCCCTCTAAAGTCCTGTGCACGTCCCTGGCTGGGATTAATATAGACGCAGCCGGGACGCGTGCGCAATCTTTTTTCGTAGCCGTAGTTTGCGAAGATGCTCTGATTGGCTAGCCCGAGTACAGCGAAGACCCTCTCTGATTGGTTTAGCTCCGAAGGGCTCTTCCGCCTTGTACATATATATTCTCTGCTTCGAAGTGGTTATGATTTGGCCCTCTTTCGAAGTGGGTTATGCTTAGAGTTTATCTTTAGAGCAGGGCGATGGACCACCAGCCCTGATTCCAAACTCTAAAGAGGGCCAAAGCATAACCACTTCGAAGCAGAGAATATATATGTACAAGGCGGACATTTCTATCCCAGAGCCCCTCGGAGCTAAACGAATCAGAGAGGGTCTTCGCTAGGGATGGGTATCGTTAGGATTTTATCGATACTACTACTCTTATCGATACTGCTTAACGGTTCGGTACTTTATCGATACTCTTATCGGTTCTTTTAGATTATTATTTAAATATAATTTTTTTTTACAATTTATTATTTGAACGGCTTAAGGCTATATCTGTACTTGATATTTGTTTGTTGTGTTGCATATTTGAAATAAACTTCAATCAAATCAAACCCCCCCTCTTAAAAAACAAAAACCTGTGTTTAACCTGGCCATCTATAAAACATCATGCTAAAACTGTGAAACAAATGTCCTACTCCCCTAAAGAAAGAAATACATAGCAAACATGACTCAGTTATGCAATAGTGCTGCTGCTTTTTATTTTGTTAAAATATTTTAGTTAATAAGACTACAAAATTACTACAACGATTTCATGACGTTTTCCTGTCCACGCCGGAAGTGCGTCGGATACCTACCTTAACGTAAAATGTTCAACAACGGAACAGATTGCTGCTAATTAAACACTTCATGGAAACGGAGTAACGTTAACGCTATGTCGAGTTCATAAGTGTAGTGTAGTATGAACTCGGCGAGTCGGCATAACGTTAACATTAGTCAGTTTCAGTGTTGGTGGATGGTACACTCTATTAGCTCCGTAGCTAACGTAGCTAGCCACGTTAACGTAAAATTTTCAACAACAGATTGCTGCTAATTAAACACTTCATGGAAACGGAGTAACGTTAACGCTATGTCGAGTTCATACGTGTAGTGTAGTATGAACTCGGCATAACGGTTAACGTTAGTCAGTTTCAGTGTTGCTGGATGGCACACTCTATTAGCTCCGTAGCTAACGTAGCTAGCCACGGACAGGCACCTCCCTACCCGTGTCAAGTCAAGACAAGAGTTTTATTTGTCACGGCATACAAGTATACAATGAAATGCGGGTGGTCTTGCCCGCAACGATGTGCAATACAGTGGTACAACATATAATAGAATCCAATAAAAAAACAACATTGTGCAATAAACAGGTAACAGGTAACATGGTGGGACATCTCGGTATCTGTACATAGTTATTTACAGAGCATATAGGACATGCTAGGTCCTTTGGTAGTGCAATACACTGTTACTGTTGTTATACTATTTTTAAAGTGACCTTTCCTTTTTGGCCATAAGTGTGGGCGTGTGCGGCATGAGTGTGTGCCTGCTCATGTTAAAGTGGCTGCTAGTGTGTGAGCGTGCACAGCGTGCGTGTCGTGTGTGTGCTCATGTGTGCTTGTGTGTGAAGAGTTCAGTGTTCTGTGGCACTCAGTGTTCATTGTTCATTGTTGTGGGGCGGCGTGGCTCAGGGGTAGAGCGACTAGAGCGGGTTGTCCAATGATCCAAGGGTTGGTGGTTCGAATCCCGCTCAAGCCCATGTCCATCCCACTGCCGTTGTGTCCTTGGGCAAGACACTTAACCTACTTGCCTCGTATGAATGTGTATGCATGTGAATGAATGTTGGTGGTGGTCGGAGGGGCCGTAGGCGTTGATTATTCGCCACGCTTCCGTGAGTCTGCCTCAGGGCAGCTCTGGCTGCAATTGTAGCTTACCACCACCGGTATGACTGTGTATGAACGAATAATGGACTCTGTGAAGCGCTCTGGGTCAGTGAAGAGCGCTATATAAATCCAAGTCATTATTATTATTATTAAGGCTCTGATGGCCTGGGGGAAGAAGCTGAGCCGAAGCCTCTCTGTCCTAGTAGCTGGGGTTCGCAGGCGTCTGCCTGACCTCAGCAGCTGGAACAGGCTGTTATTGGGGTGGTGGGGGTCTTTCATTATTCTGCAGGCTCTGGATTTGCACCTCTTGTTGTATAGAACCTGCAGGGGAGGTAGTGCAATACCCGTGGTACGCTCGGCTGAGCGCACTACTCTCTGTAGGGCCTTCTTGTCCTGTGCCGTGCTGTTTCCATACCAGGCAGTGATGTTTCCAGTCAAGATGCTCTCTACAGCTCCGGAGTGTATGTGTGAGTGTGAGCGGCTCGCGACAAGTGTGTGTAATGGCTTGCTGTGGCTCGCTTCTCGTGCAGAGACAGAGAGAGGAGAGATAGTTCGCAATGTTTAAATTCCTTGAAAAAAAAAAAAAAAAAAAAAATCTCGAGTATCGATAGCAGTACCGATAACGTCGGAGCTTATTAATACTCAGTTTTTTTCTAATTCAGTACCGGTTCCCGTTTAGAACCGGGGTCCGGGGGGCATCCCTAGTCTTCGCTGTATGCAGGCTAGCCAATCAGAGAGTGTCTTCACAAACTGCGGCTACGAAAAAAAAATCACGCAGCCGGGACGCGTGTAGCCTTTTTACAACGCATCCGCGTTTCCGGGTTCCCGTTTTGCGCTCTGATTGGCCGCTGACCTACGCTAGTACGGCCCCCTCGCTATGAGCGTAGCAGGAGGACGGACGCTGAAATCGAACAGCTGTTTCCGCGAGTACTTATGGACACAACAATAGTAGTAGTTAGCATGTTGTTAGCTTACATGCTAACGGCAATGGGATAGACCATAGCATTGCGGCTAGGCTAGCTACCTAGTACCGCTAGTTGAATGGATAAACGTTATTTAACATTGCAGAATGTTATTACTTATTACTATTGTCGTGTCCATAAGTTCCCTGGCAGAATACTTGTGAGGACAAAGGTATACAAAGAGGAGAGAACCATTTTGCATCGGGCATTGTTAGGTAACAGCTGTTCGATTTCAGCGTCCGTCCTCCTGCTACGCTCATAGCGCGGGGGGTGTACTAGCGTAGGTCAGCGGCCAATCAGAGCAAAAAACGGAAACCCGGAAGCGTTGTAAAAAGGCTACACGCAGCCGGGACGCGTAAAGATTTTGCCCAACCCACTTCCAGTTCCGCGTTCGGGATCCGCGATCTGATTGGCCACTGACGTTTCTCTCAGCGCCAATCGCGTTACGCCTAGTTCTGCCTCTAACAGCCTGCTAGCTAGCTAACGTTAGCTAGCATTATCCAAGTCCGACATCACATCAATATACTGTTTGGTTAAGGTTAGAGTTTGGAATCAGGGCTGGTGGTCTATCGCCCTGCTCTAAAGACAAACTCTAACCTTAACCAACTTCGAAAGAGAGCGACTTCGAAAGAGTCGCCAAGCTTAACCAGTGATCTAGGCGTAACACGATTGGCGCTGAGAGAAACGTCAGTGGCCAATCAGATCACGGATCCCGAACGCGGAACTGAAAGTGGGTTGGGCAAAATCTTTCCGCAGCCGGGGCATCGACCAACGCAACACTTCCGGTATTTTGAGCTCATAGGAGAGAGGGAGGGGGGGGGTGCGCAACTGCGCATGAATGAAGTTTTTTTGTTTGTTTTTTTAATCTTTTTTCCCCCCTCCTTTTTCCGATTTTTCTCCCATCCCACTGTTAGTCGTTATGCCAATTCCCAACCCCCTTCCTGGTTGTTGCGCACCCCCCCCCCCCCTACTGTTGGTCCGAGAGGCCGGAGACTGTCACATGCTTTCCTCCGACACATGTGCAGCCAGCCGGCAGCCAGCCTGGCAGCGCAGATTCTCACTGGGAGAGTGTAACGTGTGGAAGGTCGCACTACCTCTCTCCAGATCCTACCCTCGCTGTTCAGGCGCCCCGACCGAACTGTAGGGGTCGCTGTCCACAACGCCCAGGACCCACCCACGGCTTCCCTCCCCCTAACTCAGCCAAACGAGTTAGTATAGCGATCAGCCCAAGCCAAGGCAATGCTGACTCTCCGGGAGTCGAGACCGCAGCCTCTTGCATTGGTGACGAGCACAATCTCCGCTACGCCACCTGACCGCCATGAATGAAGGTTGATTAGAGCCTTGACGGTAGCTACAACCACTTACGGCAAGGCTCTAATCAACATTAATTAATTGTATCCCCACGCACAGCCGTAAAATAATGTGAATCCCTACCCTCCTTCAAAACTGCTCTCAAAGAGCACCTACGGGTGGCTGCAATTAGAAACGGTAAATGTCCAAAGCCCCCCCCCCCCCCCCCCCACAATGTACAGTTCCGTGCCCTTCGGATGTATGTATTTTTCTTATCTTATCTTTTTTTTTTTAGTACTGTTTTGTATGTCTTGTATGTCATATAAATGTCCTGATGAATTGAAAATGGAGGACTCTGATGTAAACAAGACAAAAGTATTTTTCTGGTCTGCATCCTCGTAGCAGTTGTGTTTCTGCAATCTGTTAACTCTTTTCTCGCCAATGACGTGTTACCACGTCATTCCTCGCCATGCGTAATCTGCCAATGACGTCTTACAGCGTCTTTGTGATCAATATTTCAAATTTCTGTCATGGTATTCACATTTCACCCACGGAATCTTGACTGGTGCTGTAGATCTCCGCTCAACTCTCCAACGCTTCAATACCGCCACCTGGTGGCCGATCGGCGAGTTGCCAAAACCGGAAGTGGCCGGAAGTGCTTAGTCCGTCCGCTATTCCGTCCGGCCACTGGCTATCGCTCGCGGGACTCTATCCAGACACTGTGCATATCGATCCGTTGCCATAACTCAATAAACAATATGATTGGACGTATATTAGTATTATACAAACCGGAACTGGATCACCTAGATCAACATCCCATAATAGCAATCTTTTTGCTCATCCCCCATCGCTACGAGGAAGCTGCCGTGAGTTTTAGCGTTTTTGATTATTATTAACCATACAAACTGCTCTGATCTATATATCACCCATACTACATGAATAATTTAACGTCGGCCATTGCATTATAAACGACCCCCCCCCCCCCCCCGGTCACCAGCAGCAGATGACCAGTCATGACGTTTAGGATCATGTACATGTGAAATTTTTAATATAACGTTGATCGGTATCAAACTGCATTTGATCATCTAATATATGCATTTATGGCTATATCTCACGTTCTATGAAATACAGCAGAAAACGATAAAAACATATTTATACTCTGGACGGTATTTTAGTATGAATGTGTGAATGAAAAAGTAAAATGTTCCTACATCCTGAACGATAGATAATTGATGTTGAATGGGCCATAGTAATGTCAATTTAGCAATACAATTTTAAAAGTTATAGCCCTGCAAAGAAGGTGAACATCTCCATAGACAAATAGCGCTGGCAGAGAGGCTACAAGGATGAGAATAAGCTCTGGCAGAGAATGGGTTAATAAAGTTTTCAATCACTCGCTTTCCCCCTCCCCCTCTCTCCCTCACGAGCTCCATGTAACGCGGACGTGTAGTGGTCTATATCGAGCCGCGAGGCACGGGGGGGTGATGTAGCCTCCTCCCCGCCTACACCTTAAAACAAGAGCCTCCCTCCGGCGCTGTCAAAATGACACGCAAGGACGCAACATCATGGACTGCAGCCTGTCACTCACACACCGCGCGCGAGCCTCGTTTAACCACGTTTGACGTCCCCGCAAACAAACCGCTGCTCGAACGGCACCGAACCGAATAAATCAATTAATGCCCATCTTGCGATAATGATTATATTGAATGTGAATAATGGATTTATTATCTGTGTTCTTGTAGTGGGTCACCGTCTCCATGAAAGGTCAGGAACTCGAGTGTGTGTGTGTGTTTATGGTGGGTGTGGGAGGAGGTACCTGATGACATTTGTGTAAAAGGTCAAGTGCAAAATCAGAGTTGTTAATCCCTGGTATTACAGTCTGAACAACACAGCTCTCTCTCTCTCATCTCGCTATCTGAAAATAACAGGAAGGTAGGAGGAGAGGGAACCGGAGGTCGTCAGACAACCTATTCAAGATGAATATGATAAATCACTGTTTCATTACCATACAAACGAAAGAAGAGGGAGGGGGAATGTGTAGAGGACACTAGGAAATGAGAGAGAATAGAATCACGAGGATGGATGCACTGTATGGCTTAAACGAGGAGAGACACGATTGAAACAGTGTTTTAATACATTTAATATCCAAATATCTTTTACAAAGTGTTTATTAAAACATAGCACGTATCCTCAGATAGTTCATTTGTATACAAAGGTCAGGTGTTGTTGTTTTATTGGGGTCCGTATAATTCTTTTAACTCTTTAGTTTGTCATTTGTTCATTATTAACATTAAACAAAACATTTCTTTATTTCTTTTCTTTTTTGGGGGTTTACATTTTTTTTGGAAAATACACAAGAAACTGATGACAAAACATGAACAACAGCAAAGGCACATGTGATTTAATAGAGAAAAAAAGAATTAAGACAGAAAATAAATGAAATCCACAACAACAAAAAAACACGTCTGTAGGGCGATGATATAGATATAGAGAAGATGATTCTCGACACAGTGCATCTTTATTGAAGGTGTTTGTGTTTTCGACTCACCCCGTTGATCTAAAGCTAATGTAAACCGTGAGCTTATTGTCTGAACGTAATTGTCTCGACGCGGTCTTGATGTGTTCAGATCAATAAGGAGATTAGAAAGGGTATTGGATGCTTTGGACTACAGCTCAGGGCGTCTCTGCTCTGTTTGGTTCCTCGAGACTGCAAAGTTTTGGTTTTTCCAAAAGACCATTATGACAATATAATATATAAAAGGAATGACTTAAGAAAATTATCTGGCAATTGAATATCAAACACTGCCTCTAATAACCGAACAAATACCCTGTGATTACTTTATAATCTTTATACTCATTTGGGCAACAATTTGGCATTTAAGCGTATTATAAAGAAATAAAATAAATAAATGAGGTTTCCATCAAAGGTTTCTACCACAACAGAAGCATTTAGTTTCAGTGTGTGGCTCACATGATCACATCAGCGTAATAAAATAAAAAAACACACACACACACACACACACACACACACACACACACACACACAGACAGAGAGACAAAAGGTTTAAAGCAAGGCCACATCTTTATGGGTTTTTTATATGAATGAACACATCTGGTGATTAAAAAAACAACATGTTTTTCAACATGAAAAACAACTTTTCATACATAGCTACTGCTAAATATTATGATTCACGATGCTGATGAAAGACAACATCCATTGTCTGCTCCTCAGAATTAGCCCCCCCCCCCCCACACACACACACACACACACACACACACACACACACACACACACACACACACACACACACACACACACACACACACACACACACACACACACACACACACACACACACACACACACACACACACACACTATCTTGGAACTGAAGTGCACAATTAATTAAATGACTAGGCCTTCTCAGTAAACATACACATAATCCATTAGGGATAATTAGTCATTTAGTAAATATGTGCTCTTGATTCCTGTGATCAACAAACATCTAAGTTAGGAAGACAGCATCTAAAAAATAAAAATACGTGAAGACAGGACCTAATGGTAACATACAATAAATCAAAGTTTAAGTAAACTATAATAGGTAGATAGCTTGATTTAGCTCGATCCGGTAGATTTTCAGTCTTTCACCCCCTAAGAATGCCTCAGATTATAATAAGACAATGTAGACAGGCATTAGTTTCTAGCTTCCTTACTTCTGAACTTAACAAGTTGCATGAGGAGGCCGTACTGAGCCGTACTGAGCCGAGGCAAAAGCGGTATTGGTGTGTAAAGTCTGATCATGGTCTCTCAGCTGAAACAATAGCTACTACGAACCCTGTAACACCAGGAAATGTAGTAACTTTTCCCTTTAGAATGTGTAAATAACCCCATGAAAGGTTTATTATTTGTATGGGTAATTACCTGCTTCATATTTTGTGATGTTACTGGTTTCAGTGTATCATGCCTAAAGTGATCAATGTGTTGGGGCGGTTTATAGAGATTTATGTCAATTAATGTTCATGACTAGCCAGGACTTTTATTATAAGAATTGATAGAAGCCTACTACGGTATGTGTATATGTGACCTTTATTTTGAAAACCGCGTCGCCGTGTTGCGAGGCAACCGTGTTTCCGTTTGCGCTTTTGACAGTTTTGACAGTTCAGTTCAACTTAGCTTGAAGGAAATACGCAAATCAAAAAGGTTTAATGGACCCGTATGAGGCCATAGCTCTTACGGTGGGACTTTGATTGTTTATAGAAGAGGAATGTAATACTATGCAAAACGAGAAATAAACAGTGATTTTACCAGCAGTAAGTTGCCAGCCACTTTCATATACAGGGATCCTTTACAGAATGACTTCAAAATTGAATAACACCGGGAAAAGGGTTTATTATAAAAGGTATAACTTTTTTTTTTTTATTATAAGTTACTACATTATGCAGGGAAAGTTGTTACATTATCAATTACATATATTTATTACATTATCCAGTAAGTTATTACATTATCAGCTTTTATTACATTGTAAAGTCCTTCTAAAGGAAAAATCTATTCCATCTTGAAAAGTTATTACATTTCCCGGTGTTATTACATTTTAAAGTCCTTCTAAAAGGAAAAAAGTTATTACATTTCCCGGTGTTACAAACCCCAGATCTAAATCCTGAATCTAAAAGGAAGCCTTTCAAAAAAGTATGATGGTAATTTCAGTTTTATCATGGTACCATGCATTGACTAAATAATTTACCATGGTAAAGGTTATGCATTGACGTTGTACCAGTTTTGTACTTAATAAAAATAATACAATGGTATAATCCAATTTTAACAATGATACAGATGGTAATATCATGGTATTTTGGTCACTACCATCATGGCAGAAATACCGTGAGGGGAATGAATGGTAGAAACAAATATTTTATCTTTGGCTGGTCCTCTGGTAGACCTAGTCAAACTCCTAACTGTACTTTGACCAATCCAGTCCCTTCTAGATCGTCTTCTAACTACTTTGACCAATCCAGTCCTTTCCAGGTCATCTTTGAACAAGTATATGGGCGAAAAAATAAAAGAAATTAATAAGTCATCCAGTCTTCGCTCAGTATCACGAGATGAGAATTAGTAATTAGTCCATTTGGAGAGTTATAAAAAGGTTAAAGTTATACCAAGAGTGTTGATAGTGGCCATGAAGGCTGGAGAGAACTTCTCTAAATGGGGGTCTATCAGCCATTGCTATTCATGGCATAAATAAGACACACATGCATGGCCTTTACAGAGAGCATGAACAAATGAAGAGAGAGCAACATAACATAAAAATAAGACCGCGATTTGTTAATCACATCATCAGGGGCAGTTACGAGAGATTCAGAAAGTCCCACCCTCGCTCTACCCACAATGCTGTGTTTCTTCTTCATGAGAAGTTGGGACTGCAGTTGAAAAAGAAAACAGTTGATTACCGACAATTACCTAACGCTTAGCGGTGAGAGAGATGGGTTGAAAGGTCAGTCTCAGTCAGACAATTTGGGGTGGTAGGCACTGTAAAACATTGTGGACTCACAAGACGCACAAGATGGCTGAATGTCAGCGCAGGGACACGTCACAAGAACTGTCTTTTTCTGCCGCTTTTTTCTGCTCCCACTTCCTGGTTTCCCCACCCCCACCCACCTGGACCGTGATCACAGTGACTGTTCCCTTCTCCCTCCTCTCGAGGGAACGCGCGGTCGACCGAGGGAACGACCTGTGAGCACAGACTGTCCTGCGCCCGAGTGTCTGTTGTTTGGAAGGGATAGAGGAGTGTGTTTGGAAAGGGAGTGCTTTTTGTTTGGTCGCCGCCGACGCACTCGACAAGTTAACCGACTGATGGCACACAAGAGGCTCTTTCACACACCTGCCGCTCAGACACACACACACGCACACACACACACAGGCACATCTCCTGTCCATATGGAAAATATAAGGGCCCAGCATGGTGTTAACAGAGGCGCTAAAGGGAGGGACCCTCTGCTTTTCACTCTCCCTGCCATCATCATCATCTTCGCAGACGGCATCGTCACCACGTCTGTTCACTGAAGGGGAGGGGCGTGGTTGTAGGGAGGGACCGACCCCTGGATTAACACTGCCCGACGTCTGTCCCTCTAGTGTCAATAACGTCCCTTTGTTCTTATGTTTATATATTTTTTTAAGTGTCCAATTGTTGTTCCTCTCATGTCCCTTCGAGAAGCCGTGCTCCGTCCTGTGGGGAAAAACGCGTCCGTTAGCTAAACAAGCTGATAGCTAAGAACGGCGCCGGCGTACACTGGCGAGCTGCTAACAGAAACTAACACGAGACACTTTACCTGGACGCGTGTCACTTCCCCTGGACGCGTGTCACTTCCCGTCCCCGGAGTTGTCGTCTGGCTGCTCCTGACGGGGGAAGGAACAAAAGGAAAATCATCTTCTTGATTCAAAAGAGAAAGATTTGATGGATGGATTCTAAAACGTTCTTAATATGGAATCTAGTGACCAGAGACGGTGACCGGTGAAGTGACCCACTTGCTATACATCCAAATTAATTTAAAGAACACAGCAATATAATGGGAAATGCATGTACCGTCTTCTTCAGAGTCGGACAAGAAGATACCAATTTCCTCTATGTGCGTTAAGTAGAAAGCTATCCGGCTGCAAGCTAGCCTAGCTTAGCACTAATTAATGGAAGCGGATAGGGACCAGTTAGCCTAGCTGTTGGCCAAAAACACCTCTCGCAGAGTTCTTAGCTAGGCTAGTGGTCAGTATCCACTTACATTAATTTGTGCTAAGCTAGGCTAGCTTGCAGCCGGATAGCTTTCTACTGAACGCACAGAGAGAGAATTTTCCATAATGTTGGTGTGTTCCTTTAAGTTTGACATAAGACATGACATCACGACATGTCAGAGTCTTCATTCAAGCTTCCGGAAGTGAGTTTCTTCCCAAATATCGACTGAACGAAATAGGAATATAAAATCTCAATTCTGTTTGGATCGACACGTCACGCTGCCTTCGAGAACTAACCTTCCTACTTTGTACTGTTGTTTACTATCATGCTCTTTTCCATTAAATAATCTTCCTTGCCTATTATTACCTACTATTGTCTTTACTACTATGCACTCAAGACTGTAGCACCAAAGTCTCAACACTGTTTCAGCTGCCAGAGTTGTACCCTTCCTGCTGAACAGAAGTCGCTTTGGATAAATGGTAAAATAAATGGTGCATTTTATGTATAGCTTTTATCCAAAACGCTTTAAAATTTTTCTTCCTCATATTCACCCATTCACGCACACATTCACGGCGGAGGCAGCCATGCAAGGTGCCAACCTGCTCATCGGGAGCAGTTAGGGTTCGAGTGTCTCGCTCAATGACACATTGACACGCTGCCCGGGAGGAGTGGGAATCAAACCGGCAACCTTCCGACTACCAGACGACCGCTCTACCTCCTGAGCCACTGTCGCCCCCATAAAAGTGTCAGTTAAATGACAAAATGCAAACTGACCTGCTGGCTCTCTGAGGTTGTCCTGCTCTTAGGCTCCGGCTCTGTCGGGGAGGTGGGTACACTGCCATTGGAGCCCGTGCTCAGCAAGGTCCGCCTCTCCCTGGCCGGCTTTTCACACTTGGTCACACGGAACCTGGAGGAACAGAGAGTGCCGTCGATGCCGGGTTTCAGTCAAACCTTTTACAGGCCAAGATCAGGGAGTGGGTTCATTCAAGTTTAAGTTTGGTTATTTATTTTTGTACCCAGGGACAGTGCACATTAATGAACATCTTCCATATCAATGTAAATGTGCCAGATTTTTTGCTAATTAGCTAGTTTCCATCTGTAGTCCCTGCCTACTGAAGGATTTGGGGTGCTTTTTCAATGTATGTGATGTATAGATTGGGGGGAGATGACCACAGCTAAAATGGTGAGATCGAAATGTGCATGGAAGACGGTGATAGAACGGTGGTTCAGGGTTTCACAAGCACACTGCCAGCGAGGGTGTTTTGTTTTGCATTCCTTGTAAGAACAAAGATAACGGAGCGGTACAGAGCGAGGGAGAGGGGTGACCTCTTTAATGCAACAGTGAATGAAACGTTTAATGGTGTGAAAGGTTATTAACGCAGTTGTCATGACAGCACGTCGCATGACAACCAGAAGGCGGGCCGTCGTTGCTACGGCGAAGATCTATAAGTCGAACGGTGTTTCCGGGTGTAGGGCAGACTAGAAATCTGGGAGACCAAAGAAACGAATCCCACAGGAGGGAAGAGACCAAGATACTCTCTCCTCTCATCACAGAGAAGAGGGGGGGGGGAAGAATGCCACATCATCATTAGCTTCGGCTAACGCGAGGAGGGTTAGGCTGACGACCAGGCCTGAACACTATTGGACTGAATAACAAAAGGACGATAGACGAACACACCGAAAGATCATTAGAATAGACTTTTCAAGGACAATAACATCTGTTAACATCTGAGCTGAGGTTTCTGTTTATCAAATAAACCACGCTTTTCCTTGTAAGGTATTTCACGTTGTCGAAGTGTCGGATTCTTACGGAGGTGGAGAATTATTATGGTTTGCGGATTGTACTAACGGGGAGAGATAAGGATCTTATCAGCCAGTATCTGAGACGTCAGGACCATTAAAATGACACAACGCAGAGGAATTGGATGGAGAGCCAAACAGACGAAGACGTGGTACTGGCCAGATTGATCAGGATCTAACAGTTGGTTGCCGATGACAGCCGGATTTGCAAGAGATAAAAACAACGGTAACAGTTGGTTGCCGATGACAGCCGGATTTGCAAGAGATAAAAACAACGGGAACAGTTGGTTGCCGAGAGATAAGAACAACGGAAAAAGACTTTTTCAATAATGGGACGACAGTGGACAACAGTCATCGTGTGCGGGAGAATCATGATCGAGCAAGGCCGGCCAGCCCTGGGAGAGAGCGGCGAGTCGAGCGGTCAGGAGGCGAACCAGCGCTGTAGGAGAAACAGCGCTCCGATCAAAGATGTGAGTTCACTGTGCACACACGGTTGTTTTGATCTTTTAAGCCAAATAAAAACGAACAGATAGTGCATCCGTAAATAAGTAGCGACAGAGAAGCCAGCTGTAATAATATGAGCAGAGAGCCATGGTGAAAATCGAGGGTGTTATCTACAGAGAATGAAAGCAAACGAGGCAGGCTGCACAGTTTTGGTTTAAGGAGGGTAAATGCGAGATGAGGAAAGGGGGGGGGAACGCTTGAACCAGATCGAAAAATTGTTAATGGCGGGACTGTTTTCATAACAGATGGAAAGTCGAAAGGAGATTGTACCAGTGTGTATTATGTCCGATCAGGCAAGAGTATTAGTCTGAGAAAGCGTCCCCTGATAATGGATAGGAAAGAGAGGAAAAACAGCTGTGTTTTTAGGCCTTGGAAGGAAGGGCAGCGGCTGTTTGTTTGAGAGAGTAGCCATTTGTACCGAGACAAAATGGCCATGAGCACCACGAGGAGATAACAACAGATAAGAACCAGGAAGTGACACGTCAACTAAAACACCATAGAGGAGGAGTAGGTCGCCACCTAGTGGCGGAGGGGGGGTAGTGCTGGGGAGTTTTCATTACCCATAAGGGAATATTTAGATATAGGTCTGTACTACCATCTAGTGGCGGATTGGGGGAGTGAGTCAAGTTAGAGAATCTACTGCAGCACAGAGAGTGGATCTATTATAATAATAATATAGATATACAGGTTAATTAAATAGAGTTTAATCATACAATGGATTAAATAATAATTGCACAGAGAGGAGGTGCAGTTATTTGAATGGGTTAATTATGGAATAAAGAGGGAGTTTGAATTCTAGTGGGGCTTTCTCACACCTAATAGGCAGAGTCTTGAAGACACGTCACCAGAAGAAATGGCGCGCGCTGGGGGTCAAACTGGGATGAAGATAGCCAGCGTCGAAAAGTGGGAATCGGTTTAGTTGCAAGTGTCACGCCGGAAGACAACAAACAGGGAACCGCCCTGTAAGATGGCGAATAGGTGTGGAGAAGGTGGTAGACTAATAGCAAAACAAGGGAAGTCGAATGTACAGACGACTGCCGGTGTTGTGTTTCTGCTTTCAGCGGGGGGAGACACCGACAGCGGTAGAGACGACCAGGAGACAGACTGGAGGAGGAGGAAGCCGCAGGGGCCAGGCACCGCAGCCTGGTACACAGATCATCCACGACGAGAGAGAGGAGACGGCGGCGGTGGAGGAGCAGATGTGGAGAGGACAGCCAGAGACACTGAGCAGTAGCAGACCAGGGGAGACATTTTTGCCTAGGGGACCGCGCCCTGGGAGGGGGACCAGCTCAGGAAAGGAGCCGTCACTGAAAGGGGCCCTTGCCCTAGAAGACGGGACCGGCCCAAGATGGGAGGTGTACTGTAAGAGGGAAGGGAGCGCTCTGATTTGGACGTGGGGTACCTAATAGGGGGGCCGAAGGGTTTAGGTGTGTCGTCTGAAAAGTTGCAATCTGTGTTTTTCTCTGTCTCTCTCTCTCTCTCTCCTCCATGACCGTTGTTTATCCTTTCTGGTTTGGGTGTGATGCGGGTAATGGAAAACAAAAAGGAAAACAGCAGACGGTGGGGCCCTAATTGTTATGAGTCTATTTTTGTGTATAATTAATTGAAAAACCAAGTAGTCTGTTGATTCTGAAGGTTGATTAAGAATCAAAGGGGGGAATGAAGGATTTGGGGTGCTTTTTCAATGTATGTGATGTATAGATTGGGGGGAGATGACCACAGCTAAAATGGTGAGATCGAAATGTGCATGGAAGACGGTGATAGAACGGTGGTTCAGGGTTTCACAAGCACACTGCCAGCGAGGGTGTGTTTTGTTTTGCATTCCTTGTAAGAACAAAGATAACGGAGCGGTACAGAGCGAGGGAGAGGGGTGACCTCTTTAATGCAACAGTGAATGAAACGTTTAATGGTGTGAAAGGTTATTAACGCAGTGGTTATGACAGCACGTCGCATGACAACCAGAAGGCGGGCCGTCGTTGCTACGGCGAAGATCTATAAGTCGAACGGTGTTTCCGGGTGTAGGGCAGACTAGAAATCTGGGAGACCAAAGAAACGAATCCCACAGGAGGGAAGAGACCAAGATACTCTCTCCTCTCATCACAGAGAGGAGGGGGGGGGGGGAAGAATGCCACATCATCATTAGCTTCGGCTAACGCGAGGAGGGTTAGGCTGACGACCAGGCCTGAACACTATTGGACTGAATAACAAAAGGACGATAGACGAACACACCGAAAGATCATTAGAATAGACTTTTCAAGGACAATAACATCTGTTAACATCTGAGCTGAGGTTTCTGTTTATCAAATAAACCACGCTTTTCCTTGTAAGGTATTTCACGTTGTCGAAGTGTCGGATTCTTACGGAGGTGGAGAATTATTATGGTTTGCGGATTGTACTAACGGGGAGAGATAAGGATCTTATCAGCCAGTATCTGAGACGTCAGGACCATTAAAATGACACAACGCAGAGGAATTGGATGGAGAGCCAAACAGACGAAGACGTGGTACTGGCCAGATTGATCAGGATCTAACACTACCATGCATGTCTTTATAGTCAAATCACTAGACCTCTCACTTTTTTTTTTATTTTTTTTTAATTGCTGCTGAAAATTCTAAATCCACATACATTTATATTAGAAGGCTTTGTTCATGGGACCACAGCTGCATGAACCACAGGAGAAGCTAGGAGCAATCGGTTACAACAGGGTATCTGCCGGTTTCAACAAGTTACATTAAGACTTTTTAAGACCTTTTTAATACCACTTAGAGCAAAATTTCACAACCATACTAGCAAAAAGAAAAACACATAGCGACACTGAACTGGTGGTTATGGTTATGGTTATGGTTAGTTTAAGGTAACAGTGAACAGTGTGGTTAAGGTTATGGTTAGGGTTATGGTTAGTTTAAGGTAACAGTGTGGTTAGGGTTAAGGTTATGGTTAGTTTAGGTAACAGTGAACAGTGTGGTTAAGGTTAGGGTTAAGGTTAGGGTTAAGGTTATGGTTAGTTTAAGGTAACAGTGTGGTTAAGGTTATGGTTATGGTTAGTTTAAGGTAACAGTGAACATTGTGGTTAAGGTTAGGGTTAGGGTTAGTTTAAGGTAACAGTGTGGTTAGGGTTAAGGTTATGGTTAGTTTAGGTAACAGTGAACAGTGTGGTTAAGGTTAGGATTAAGGTTATGGTTAGTTTAAGGTAACAGTGTGGTTAGGGTTAAGGTTATGGTTAGTTTAGGTAACAGTGAACAGTGTGGTTAAGGTTAGGATTAAGGTTATGGTTAGTTTAAGGTAACAGTATGGTTATGGTTATGGTTAGTTTAAGGTAAGTGTGGTTAAGGTTAGGGTTATGGTTATGGCAAGTTTAAGGTAACAGTGTGGTTAACACATTGGTCGCCAAAATCGCTTTCCAGCGTTATTGCCCGCCATGCATTGACCGCCAACATTGCTGTACAGCGTTTTTTAGATCAATATTTCATCATAATTCATCCACCCAACTCCCGGTGCCCTAGCGGGACCCTAGATGGGACTGCAACGGCTCAATACCGCCGCCTGGTGGATGGTTAGGCGAGTTACACACTCAAAAACCGGAAGTGTCATCGGTGCGTCGAGGAAATTCCTCCGGCAGTCACATCTCGCTGCGGGACTCCTGACAGACACTATAGTACATATGGATCGCTGCCATAACGCAATAATCGATATGATTTCGGCGTATATTGCGCCATACAAACCGGAAATGGATCTAGGTGATCGGCGTCGAATAATTGGGATCTTTCTCCGCTAGTCTCATCGGCCCACGGTAAGAGAACACTAACGTTATTTTCAACCCGATTGTGCATTTCCTTGTTTGCAAACAGTCTGATAAATATATCAACCCAACCTACATAAAGCCGTTAGTGACGATCAAGGAATTATAAACAACCCCCCCCCCTTTCCTCCACGCATGATGATAATCTATATATGCTTCAGGGCCTATAACTACTGTTTTTGGAATTACAGCAGAAAAGATTAAAAACATACTTATATTCTCGAAGGTATTAACCAGTGATGGGAAAAACGGCGCTATAAGTAACGGCGTTACAAACAGCGTTAGTTTTTTCAGTAACGAGTAATTACTCTTCCAATCTTAATAACGCTGTTACCGTTACTGCAAAAAAATGCGGCGCGTTACTGTCTATGATTGAACCTGTTTCTTTCATCAGACAGATCTCTGCGCTGAGAGGCAATAGTTCTTCCTTGTTTAGTGGGCAGTGCGCGAGCCAAGCGCATACATGCTGACGAGGTTGAGTAAAATGTCATGGTAAGCCAATCAGCGGGTGCCTCCAGAGTCTGACACAGCCACAACACGAGCGACTCAGTCAGCGTGAGACCGCGGGTCCGTGTAGTGTACGTTTTGAGCCCAAATAATCCAAAACGAATCCAACGGAACAACACGAGCGACTCAGTCAGCGTGAGACCGCGGGTCCATGAGCGTTTTTTTGTTCACTCTTGTTGTGTTGCAGCGCAGGGCACTATACAGTAGTGGCTCTCCTGCTGATAGCCTTATCAACATAGTGCTGCACTTCCTGGTTTAATAGCACAGTCTGGTGTGCAGAGATATATATATATGAATGAATGAATGAATGAATGAATGAATGAATGAATGAATGAATGAATGAATTAATGAAAACGTTTATTTTTGGACATGTTATTCTCCATATTTCTCCAAACAACTCACTATATCTTGTTCCGTCGAACCAAACAATCATAGCAACAAATTAAAAAAACATTAAAAGAAAAACAAAAAAAGAAAAAAATAAGGAATTATAAACAAAAGGTCAAGAGCAATGCGTTTGGTTAGCAGACATGTCCAAAAAAAGGAGTAGAGGGAAGCTAAGCTTATTGA
Organism: Notolepis coatsorum; assembly: GCF_963971535.1. Taxonomy (NCBI): domain Eukaryota; kingdom Metazoa; phylum Chordata; class Actinopteri; order Aulopiformes; family Paralepididae; genus Notolepis; species Notolepis coatsorum. The sequence continues at coordinate 192,318,829 of NC_140168.1, forward strand.
TCCCTACCCCCTTACATTTATATTTGTTCTTCCATTAATTTTACTAGATATAACATAATTTTGTGTATTACAATATAGAATATACTTTTACTTATATTAAAAGATTACAAGAAAAAAAAATGTATTCACTTGACAGCAGTGAATATAGTACAGCACTACATACACAATATAACATAACTTTGTTTATCCTCAATACTCATTTCTGTATTTTTCCAATATGTATTTTTTTAGCTGCTTTTTAAATTGTGCCACATGTTTACTCTGTTTGATGTATTCGGGTAAATTATTCCACAACTTCACTCCACACACCGATATGCACATGCTTTTCAGCGTGGTGTTTACCATTGGTTGTTTAAGATTCCCTCTCCCTCTTAAGTTATATTCTCCTTCCCTGTCTCTGAACCATTTTTGAATGTTGCATGGGATTAGTTTATATCTTGCTTTGTATACAATGAGGGCAGTTTTGTAATCCACTAGGTCCATACATTTCAATGCTTGTAGCTTTATAAATAAGTTATTGGTGTGTTCATAATATCCTACATTGTTGATTATTCTTATTGCTTTTTTTTGCATGGTGCATATTGGCTGTAGAGTGCTTTTGTAGGTATTACCCCACACCTCCGCACAGTAGCTCATATATGGTAGGAAGAGTGTACAGTACAGTGTATACAGTGTTTTTTAGTTTAGAATGTGTTTTATCTTGCATAGAACACCAACACTCCGTGCCAATTTAGTCCTGACATAATTTTGATATGAGGTTTCCAGTTGAGTTTGTGGTCTATTATCACACCCAGAAATGTATTCTCAAATACCCTCTCCAGTTTAATACTATCAATCATTAGTTCCACCGGTGTATTTACTTGTATATCACGTTTACCAAATATCATGAATTTGGTTTTTTATATGTATTTTTATGTAATTTTTATTTTATATGTATATCTGTATGTCATGCATGTCTTAAATGTCATGATTAGATTAGTTTAGATGATTAGATTAGATTATTATATCTGTATATCATAAATGTCATGAATTGAAAATGGGGGACCCTGATGTAAACAAGACGAAAGTCTTTCTCTGGTCTGCATCCCCTTAACAATTGTGTGTATTGAGCCGTACTGTATTGTACCCATTCTGCAATCTGTTAATTAAAATGTTCAATCAATCAGTATATATTTGTTATTTATTTTTGGTATAGTGCTTAACAAGCATCATTTAATGTTGCCCAGTTGTGGCCTGTTGAGGGGCAATACATATCAAAAGTTCCAAAACCTCTATTGTGTTTGTATTTGTATGATCCACTATATAAACATAGTAATTATAATATCTACATACATGGCATTTGATTGGAGGCTAGTCTCACTTCGTCCCACAGCAACATTCAAATAGTTTAGATTTGTGTATGTTGTTTATGTAAAAAAAGAAATCTTGAAAGTAAAGCAATAGTTACTTTCTGAAGTAACTAGTTACTTTTATAATTTGTAACTGAGTACGTAATTTTGTTACTTTTTGGAAGAAGTAACTAGTAACTGTAACTAGTTACTTTTTAAAAGTAACTTGCCCAACACTGGTATTAACACAACAATGTATGAATGAAAAAATATAACGTTCCCACATCCTGAACGATAGATAATCGATGTTGAATGGGCCATAGTAATGTCAATATAGCAATACTTAAAAAGTTATAGCCCTGCAAAGAATGTAAACATCTCCATAGGCTTTTAACACTTTAACTGCCACACATGAGATATCTCGGGTTTATTTTTATGTGGTTGAAAGCCACTCACGAGATTTCTCAGAATTATTTTTATTATTTTTTTTTAGCGATCTGAAATCATATTGCATCACGCGAGCCTACCCGAGTATACACGAGCTCCGCCGGAGAGCATATGTGGAAAAAAGCGCCCCCTAGCGTCTTTCAGATGACTTAAGGGATTTTGGAATGGACTCAATGAAAATGGATGGGGAAAAAAATCCGGTACTCCACATTTTCCAGTTCACTGATCCAGCCGGGGTTACCACAGTATCTGAGCCCCGCTGATCATGGAGTTCTACTGTATCGCGTTGGATCTATACACTTATCGATTTTTTCGAATGGTGATCAGGAATTGGAATATACCAGTTGGATACCATCTGATGTCAGGTAAGGACTCTATGTTATCAGTGTTAGGATAATCAGACTAATTTTGATGAAGTTATAAGCTGTTTTGTGAAATGTCCTCTTTCGGTTTCACTGTAAAAGTCAGAGAGGAAATCAACGCGGCGATTATCCGTGCGTGGCCCGAATGTGCTTGCGTGCACGTATAATATTGATCATCTAGCGTTTATTTGAAAACGATTCATAAAAAGGCAGACGAATATCAACGTTGTGGAATATTCCAGTAAAAGACGATTTTCATAGAATGGTCCAGAATGGGCTGTTTTTTTATCTCAAAACGGCTGCTTTTCTAAATGCTCTAAAACGGAAATGACGCGATAAAAAACCAATCTGCCTCGACAGCACTGACTGGAAAATAGTCTTTGATAATGCTATGGGCAGATTAGACACATAGCCATAATTTTAAACATAGATTAGGCGATATTAACGTTAACATTGGCGCCGATGGTGGCATTCAGGGGGTAAAAAGGAAAACCCGGCGTGGCACTCAAAGTGTTAACTGTGGCAGACTGTGTACAATAATGGGCACAATGGCTGGCAATCAAAGTGTTAAGGTTAGGGTTTCTATCTTAACGTTAAAACGAAGTGGTGGAAGTCTAGTGGTGAGTGAAGTCACTTTGTAAGACCTTTTTAAGACCACTTAGAGCAAGATCTAATACCAATTTCACAACCATACAAAAGTAAACACATACAAGCTCTTGTCAGATGCACCAATCTCCCGGTAGCCCCACAAAAAACAACGACTTGAATACAAAAACACTTCATATATTTAATCTCTCGACAGCCGGGCTGCCCCCCAAAAAAATTTGATACCTGTGCAAATAAAATGTAAGACTTAATACCTTTTAAGGCCTTAAATTGAGAATTATTAAGAATGTAATCGTTTTTAAGAATGTTTAATTTCCCCCGCAGATACCCTGTAGTATTCTATAAATCTTTCTATAGCTGCAGGAAAAAGACTTGGAAAATACGTCCCATGACAACAACACCCCGCCCAAGCGTCGACGCCGATTTAGCGCTAGGAAGGTTAAAGGAAAAAAGGACTCAACATCACTGACACAGCTGCCAAAATAACGAATGAAATTATGTTATTAAATACTTTCAAGGAAGTTCTCACATCTCACTTTCTAGGTCAGAATATATATATTTTTTGTATTCAGTTAATTTTGTCAGCAGAATATGCTATTTCCACCACAGCAATATACTGTATATATGCCTATATATATCATAGAAAACATGACAAGTCACACTGAGACGATCTAATCACCCGGTTGGGTGACCCTGAACTGATGAATGCAAATCAGTCATCCCTTCTCTGTGTCGTCTCAGCTGGGTGCCACATGCTCCCATTCCCTGTGGGCATCACATGCATAAGCACGCACACACACACACACACGTACGCACGCATACTAGGGATGTGATAATGTGTCGATTAAACGGCGCGGTGTACGTGTCGACAGTGATAGTAGTAATTGGAAATTGCTCAACGAACAATAAACACTATGCAACAACCATCAAATGCACACAGCACACACACCCACACACTCACTTTAAACAAACAACACACTGCAGCACCCACTCTCCACACTTTAGATCACGTAAACACACTTTACACTTTATATTTATTGGTAAAGGATTTGCACTACAACTCGTACACCTTACTGTAAATTGTACCTAAATTGTACCTCATCCCATTTCTGCTTTGCACTATATAGTATTGTATATTAGTACATTGCATAGTATATTGTATATTGTATGGTAACTCAGTTACTTCTATTCCGCATCGAACATTGTACATATGTCTATACTGAACACTGACCTCTATTTTTACTTCTATTTTTACATGCTATACTATTTTATTTCATACTTATCTTGTCTAGCACAGTCTCTGGAGCGTAACAGTAAGACGCATTTTGTATAAAAGTATTCTGTACTTCTGTATGACAACTATTGAACACTTTGATCGCCATGGGTTAAATTCATAATTTACCATCCCTTGCCAGCTCTATTTGTCTATGGAGAAGTTCCCCTTCTTTGCAGGGCTATAACTTTTTAAATTCTATTGCTAAATTGCCATTATTATGGCCCATTCAATGTCCTATATGTATTGTTCAGGGTGTAGCAACGTTAAACTTTTTCATTCACATATTCATACTAAAATATGGTCTAAAGTATAAGAATGTTTTTATCGTTTTCTGCAGCTTTCTCCAGAACTTGATTTATAGCTCCAAATGCATTATATTGATGATGAAATACAGTTTGATAGCAATCGGCGCGAGATGAAAAATTTCAACTGGACGTACTTCTAGAATGATCTACGTATGATCTGATGATGACCGGATGGGCGGGGGATCGTTTATAATTCCGTGGGCAGCGTTAGATGATTCATCCAGAGTGGGTCATATGTTCATCATAGCAGTTTATATGGAATACGTTAGAAAATAACGCTGAATCTTACCGTATGTTCCTCGCGCCGTTGGACGATCAGCGTGGAGTAGACCGTTTTCGATTATGGGATGTTGATCCTGATGAACCATTTCCAGGTTGTATAATACTATATACGTCCAAATAACATTGTTTATTGAGTTAGGGCAAGCGATTGATCATCCAGTGTGTTGAGATGGAGTCCGGCTACCGATCGCGAGTGCCCGGAGCACATATGGATGAGCACTTCCTGTTTGGCGCGCCCCTCCCTCTTGGCCGATCTGCCGATCGGCCACCAGATGGCGCTCTTGAACCGTTAGACAGTTGAGTGGAGCTCACCAGTACATCTCAGGGCTCCGGAGGGGAAATATGATTTCGATCACAGATTTTTGAAATATTGACATCAAAGACGAGTTACGGCGTCTTTGGCAGAATGAGCATGGCTAGGAATGACGTCTTAACTCGTCCCCGGCGATCATAGTGTTAAAGAAACTTGAAACTTTAAATCATATTTCCAAGCTTCAGTAATCAACGAACAAAATCGAAATAATTTTTTTTTTTTACTCATCCAAAAAATTAGAATCAGCCCAGGAAATAATAATTGGCTTATTAACATTGTTAGTTTGACTCCTGATCAGAATAACGCAACATTATTCCTATCGGGAGTCAAACTAACCATGCTTGTGGTGGGGGGCAAGTGCACTCACCACTAGACCAAGACGCCCACCCTGATACAAACACAGCAATACTATGATGATAGTATGAAGAAAGTTCGGGTTAAAGTTATGGTTTAGTTTAAAGTAACAGTGTGGTTAAGGTTAGGGTTATGCTTAGTTTAAGGTAACAGTGTGCTTAATGTTAGGGTTAAGGTTAGTTTATGGTAACAGTGTGGTTAAGGTTAGGGTTATGTTTAGTTTAAGGTAACAGTGTGGTTAAGGTTAGGGTTGCAGAAAAGTGTGTCTCGGTAGTCTTGAGCAGCCTGACCTCAAACCCTAACTTTCTATCTTAACGTTAAAACTAACCATTAACATAGTATTGCTGTGTTTGTATCAGAGTAGTGTTGTCACAATACTGGAATTTCGGCTTCGATACGATACCTTGAAAAGTATCGATACTTCGATACCATTTCGATACCAAAAAGATTATAATAATAATAATAATTTTTTTTAATTTAATTTTTTTTTTAAACAAATTTAGCTTTTGTTGCTGGTCGATTCTCCTCAGCTTCTCTCTGGTACTATAAGAGAAGATAAATATAACACTTTTAAAACCATTTGTTTATCTTTAGATCACACATTTAAAAATAACTAAATTATCTAATCTAAATCAAACCCCTCTTAACCCTTTGATCGCCAGGCTTAAATTCATAATTTACCATCCTCTGCCAGCCCTATTTAATATGGAGAAGTTCCCCTTCTTTGCAGGGCTATAACTTTTTAAATTGTATTGCTAAATTGACATTACTATGGCCCATTCAACGTCCTATATCTATTGTTCAGGGTGTAGCAACGTTATACTTTTTCATTCACATATTCATAGTAAAGTATGGTCTAATGTATAAGTATGTTTTCATCTCTTTCTGCAGCTTTCTCCAGAACGTGATATATAGCCCCAAATGCATTATATTGATGATGAAATACAGTTTGATGGCAATCAGCGCGATATAAAAAATTTCAAATGGACGTGCTTCTAGAAGTTACTACCGTAATTCCTCTAATAGTAACCCCGGCTTGTATTTGTTTCAACTGTAGCGGGTACCAGGCTTGTATTAGGAGGAGGCCTGTATAAGAGGGAGGCCTATATTTCAAATGTTCAAACGGATCATAATGAATAAATCAACATTTTGTGTCAGTTTGAACCCAGTAAAATGTACTGGGTTCATCAAGTAACTAGCTCAGTATGCAGCTCAGTATATTAGTAACCCGGCTTGTATTAGGAGGCCGGCTTATAATTGCTTAGCTCAAGAGCGCACCCGGCCATTAATAGAGACCCGGCTTGTATTTGAGACCCGGTTACTATTAGAGGAATTACGGTACTTATGATCTGATGTTGACCGGATGGGGGGGGGGTCGTTTATAATTCTGTGGCCAACGTTAGATGATTCATCTAGTGTGGGTGATATGATCATTAGAGCAGTTAGTATCGAACACGTTAAAAAATAACAATGAATCTTACCGTAGCTTCCTCATAGCGTTGGGCGATGAGCGTGGAACAGAAATGTTCCTATTATGGGATGTAGAAATATGCGATCCATTTCCAGGTTGTATAATAGTATATACGTCCAAATCATGTTGTTTATCAAGTTATTGGTAACGGATTGCTATCCGTTGTGTCCAGCTCGAGTCATGGGACTATTAACGAGTGATCGGACCGAATTGAAATGAGCACCAAACCTAAACCTACCTCAGCTTGATGGCGAGGCAGAAGCTGCACTGGAAAGGGACATCTCCATAGGAGAAATAGTAGAGGCAATTACAGAATTCCCGAACAATAAAGCACCTGGCCCTGATGGCTTTACTGCAGAATTCTACAAGCACTACTCTAAGGAACTATCTCCGCTGCTGCTTCGTATGTTTAAACATGCTGCATCGGATGGTAGACTACCTCAAACGCTGTATAATGCAAATATTTCATTAATTTAAAAAAAGGGCAGAGATGAGTTAGAACCATCATCCTACAGACCTGTGTCACTGATTCCAATTGAAACAAAGCTGCTTAGGAAGATTCTGGCCAAGCGGCTAAAAGCTCACACTCAGAAGATAGTGCACCCGGATCAAACAGGCTTTATTCCTAATAGACATATTTATTACAACTTAAGACGGTTATTCAATATACTTTATACGAAACACAATACAGAGAAAGTGGTGATTTCAGTGGATGCTCAGAAGGCCTTCGATCAGGTCGAGTGCCCATATATGTATGAGGCCCTAGAGGCATTTGGTTTCGGGAAGGTATTTATTGACTGGATACGGATTTTGTATGCTCATCCCACAGCAAGTGTAGTTACTAACCAGGATATTTCTTCTCAGTTTCCACTATACCGTGGGACAAGGCAAGGAGATCCATGCTCTCCTTATCTTTTCGATTTAGTCATAGAAACACTAGCTACAAAAATTCGACAACATCCTAGAATATCACCCGTCTCCATTAACACTTTAACTGCCACACACGAGATATCTCGGGTTTATTTTTATGTGGTTGAAAGCCACTCACGAGATTTCTCGGAATTATTATTATTATTTTTTTTTAGCGATCTGAAATCATAATAATTGCATCACGCGAGCCTACCCGAGTATACACGAGCACCGCCGGAGATTCTATGTGGAAAAAAGCGCCCCCTATTGTCTTTCAGAAGACATTAGGGATTTTGGAATGGACTCAATGAAAATGGATGGGGGAAAAAATCCGGTACTCCACATTTTCCAGTCCACTGATCCAGCCGGGGTTACCACAGTTCATTCTGGAGCCTCTGAGCCCCGCTGATCATGGAGTTCTACTGTATCGCGTTGGATCTATACACTTATCGATTTTTTCGAATGGTGATCAGGAATTGGAATATACCAGTTGGATACCATCTGATGTCAGGTAAGGACTCTATGTTATCAGTGTTAGGATAATCAGACAAATTTTGATGAAGTTATAAGCTGTTTTGTGAAATGGGCTCTTTCGGTTTCACTGTAAAAGTCCAAGAGGAAATCAACGCGGCGATTATCCGTGTGCGGCCCGAATGTGCTTGCGTGCACGTATAATATTGATCATCTAGCGTTTATTTGAAAACGATTCATAAAAAGGCCGACAAATATCAACGTTGTGGAATATTCCAGTAAAAGACGATTTTCATAGAATGGTCCATGGGCTGTTTTTTATCTCAAAACGGGTGCTTTTCTAAATGCTCTGAAACGGAAATGACGCGATAAAAAACCAATCTGCCTTGACAGCACTGACTGGAAAATAGTCTTTGATAATGCGATGGGCAGATTAGACACATAATTTAAAACATAGATTAGGCGATATTAACGTTAACATTGGCGCCGATGGTGGCATTCAGGGGGTAAAAAGGAAAACCCGGCGTGGCACTCAAAGTGTTAAAGGGCAAAAGCATCATTTATCAAAGTATGCAGATGACATTTTGTTATACGTATCTAACCCACAGGAGTCCCTTCCTCCAGTTATGGAATTGTTTAATTATTTTGGTTCTCTTTCAGGTTTTCAAATTAATTGGGATAAAAGTGAATTAATGCCAATACAATTAAATAAGGATAGCTCCTCATTGAACTCTGTCCCCTTTAAGATTACCAAAGATAGATTTACTTACCTAGGAGTGACCATTACTAAAAAAACGGAACTCTTACTTGAAGAGAATTGGAAATAAAAAATAAAACAGCTGAAACAGAATATAGATTTTTGGAAGACCCTCCCATTGTCACTGGTTGGGAGAGTAAACGCTCTTAAAATGGTGGTTCTTCCCAGATTTACATACATCTTTCAGTCAATTCCAGTATTCATACCACAGCGGTATTTCAAAAAGTTAGACTCGATTATAATCCCCTTTATTTGGCAGAATAAAGCTGCACGTATTAGCAAAAAACACTTATGTAAAACAAAAAATGAGGGTGGCTTTGGTCTTCCAGACTTCAAATGTTACTACTGGTCTGCACATTTAAACAATATGGCTTTCTGGAGAAGTGCTAACCTTACGGAGGGCATGGAGGAGGTCACTCCTGCATGGCTCTCAATAGAGCGAGCAGCCTGTCAGGGAACCTCTCTCCTAGCCCTTTTGAATAGCCCTGTCAAGATAAACAAATCACTATATGAAGGGAATTTTATAGTACATAGCTCCTTGAAGGTATGGAAACAGATTAAAGCATACTTGAAAGCTCCAAATATGTATACAGACACTCCAATCGGTAATAACCATGCCTTTAAGCCATCCGCTATGGATCAAGGGTTTGCACAGTGGAAGGTGAAGGGTATAGGGAGCTTGAAGGACTTGTACCAAGACGGCCAGTTTCTATCATTCGAGCAACTGAAGGTCAAACACGATTTACCGTCAACACATTTTTTCCGCTATCTACAGATACGGAACTTCGTAAGGACTCATGTAGATACATGGTCAGACATTCCTCAGCATCAAGCACTGGAAAATATAATTAATGTTAGACCAGGTAGTAAAGGGGCGGTGTCAAAAATATACCAGACACTTTTCAATCAGGTAATAGTTAGCACAGAAAGATATAGGACTGAGTGGGAGTCAGAACTGGGGATACCCCTCAATGAGGAATTCTGGGAAACGTGTCTTACCGGTGCTCTGTAAATGTTAGAATCAACTTGATTCAATTTAAAGTGATACACAGGTTGCACTACTCAAAGGTGAAAGTGAATAAGATGTATCCTAGCGTATCAGCACTGTGTAACAAATGTAAAAATCAAGATGGTACCCTTACACATCAACTCTGGTCTTGTCCCAACTTACACACGTTCTGGTCTGATATGTTTGACTTTTATTCAAAAGCTTTTAATAAACAGTGGGAACCCTGCCCCTTAGTGGCCATTTTGGGCTATAGCGACAATTCTCCACTTGCACAATCTGAATGTAGCCATTTCCGGCTGACTTCCGGTTGCCAATAGCACTTCCTGTCCCATCCAAATACATTGGTTTTAGCTACTTTTCTCCCCTTATTTAAACAACTTTGTCGTCACAGAGAGGCAATGAAACGTTTGTATTATTATAGTATAGAATGTATTTAATAAGCAAACGTTTGTCAGCAGGGTTTTTGGGCTGTATTTCATGTAAAAACGTTTACTGTTAGTTTCCTTGCTCAGCCAGCATTAGCTAACCGAAGCTAGTGGTTAAACAGGCCGGATTAGCTTTGAGCTAACTATCTTTCCCGACCCATGTATTCATTCCATTCTAAACATAACGTTAGTTTACAAAACATGACCCGTCTATATAACGTTGAGGAACAAATTATATAGACGGGTAATGTTTTGAACAACTAACGTTACGTTTAGAATGGAATGCATCGGCAAAGATCCGTTAGCTCAAAGCTATTCCGGCCAGTTTATCAACTTCCTGTCATTTAGAAATATGATTTTATAGTGAAAATCATTACCAAAACGTCCGGAAAAACCTAACGGGAGCATTATAGACGGTCATACAAATGTACAAATGCTATAAGGTGGCAAGAAATGCACTATAAACAATACTTTATGCATCTGCAAAGATCCTTAGCTCAAAGCTATTAAGGCTAATGCTGGCTAACAAGAGGCTAGCGCAAGACACGACGCCGCAAAGTATTGTTTATAGTGCATTTCTTGCCACCTTATAGCATTTGTACATTTGTATGACCGTCTATAATGCTCCCGTTAGGTTTTTCTGGACGTTTTGGTAATGATTTTCACTATAAAATCATATTTCTAAATGACAGGAAGTTGATAAACTGGCCGGAATAGCTTTGAGCTAACTATCTTTCCCGACCCATGTATTCATTCCATTCTAAACGTAACGTTAGTTGTTCAAAACATTACCCGTCTATATAATTTGTTCCTCAATGTTATATAGACAGGTCATGTTTTGTAAACTAACGTTATGTTTAGAATGGAATGAATACATGGGTCGGGAAAGATAGTTAGCTCAAAGCTATTCCGGCCAGTTGATCAACTTCCTGTCATTTAGAAATATGATTTTATAGTGAAAATCATTACCAAAACGTCCGGAAAAACCTAACGGGAGCATTATAGACGGTCATACAAATGTACAAATGCTATAAGGTGGCAAGAAATGCACTATAAACAATACTTTGCGGCGTCGTGTCTTGCGCTAGCCTCTTGTTAGCCAGCATTAGCCTTAATAGCTTTGAGCTAAGGATCTTTGCCGATGCATAAAGTATTGTTTATAGTGCATTTCTTGCCACCTTATAGCATTTGTACATTTGTATGACCGTCTATAATGCTCCCGTTAGGTTTTTCCGGACGTTTTGGTAATGATTTTCACTATAAAATCATATTTCTAAATGACAGGAAGTTGATAAACTGGCCGGAATAGCTTTGAGCTAACGGATCTTTGCCGATGCATTCCATTCTAAACGTAACGTTAGTTGTTCAAAACATTACCCGTCTATATAATTTGTTCCTCAACGTTATATAGACAGGTCATGTTTTGTAAACTAAGTTCTAACGTTATGTTTAGAATGGAATGAATGCATGGGTCGGGAAAGATAGTTAGCTCAAAGCTAATCCGGCCTGTTTAACCACTAGCTTCGGTTAGCTAATGCTGGCTGAGCAAGGAAACTAACAGTAAACGTTTTTACATGAAATACAGCCCAAAAACCCTGCTGACAAACGTTTGCTTATTAAATACATTCTATACTATAATAATACAAACGTTTCATTGCCTCTCTGTGACGACAAAGTTGTTTAAATAAGGGGAGAAAAGTAGCTAAAACCAATGTATTTGGATGGGACAGGAAGTGCTATTGGCAACCGGAAGTCAGCCGGAAATGGCTACATTCAGATTGTGCAAGTGGAGAATGTCACTAAGTACTCTGACAATGAAAAAAGGCCGATATATCTAGGTGCTGTGTTGGCTAAAAAGCTAATTTTGAGACTTTGGAAGTCTGATGCAGCACCCTCATTTGAAATGTGGATGAGAGAGCTGGGTGAGACCCTCTACTTAGAGAGGCTTAGATTTAAAAATACAGGACGGAGAAAGGTGTTTGATACGAAAAAGGGTCTGAGGGAGGATGAAGAGGATATATAAGTTCAAAATGTTACTCATATTACAGTAATGTCTGAAGGTATATTCTCTGTTGTGTCTTGGCTTTTGGCCTTTTTCTAATGATATATAAAATGAAATATAAGTTCAAAATGTCAGTCATATTACAGTAATGTCTGAAATGAAGGTATATTCACTGCTGTGTCTTGGCTTTTGGCCTCTTTCTAATGCTCTGATTTTTATAAATTTTTTTGGTCTCTTTTTTATTTTCCCAGCAAAAATCTAGCTCATTTAACTATCCTGTTTATATCTATGTATGGACCCGCCAAAGGAAAGAAAGAATGTTTATTTTTACTTTGAATCTTTTTTGTTATATGCCGCTGGACAATTGTTTTTGAACAAGAAAAAAATAAGATTGCATGTGTGCATCAATATGGAATGTAACTAAAGTAATGTGCAATAAAAATACTTGAGTTGAGAGGGGATCAACAGGAGATCTCAGGTCTCCGGGGGAGAAATATGATTTCGATCACAGATTTTTGAAATATTGATATCAAAGACGTGGTACGGCGTCTTTGGCAGAATGAGCATGAGCAACCCTTTAATCGCCAATGACGTGTTTAGACGTCATTCCTCCCCATGCGTAATCTGCCAATGACGTCGTACAGCGTCTTCGAGATCAATATTTCAAAAATCTGTCATGGCAATCATATTTCACCCACGGAGACTTGAAGGGTGCTGTAGATCTCCTTTCAACTCTCCAACGGTTCAAGACCGCCATCTGGTGGCCGATCGGCGAGTTGCCAAAACCGGAAGTGAGTGGCCGGAAGTGGTGCTCACCCATATTTCGCACACTGGACATGGATCCGTTGCCATAACTCGATAAAAACAACATGATTGGACGTATATTAGTATTATACAACCTGGAACTGGACCAACTAGATCGACATCCCATAATAACGATATTTTTGCTCCAGTAGCATCCCCCATCGCTACGAGGAAGCTGCTGTGAGTTTCAGCGTGTTTGATTATTATTATCCATACCAACTGCTCTGATCTATACATCACCCATACTACATAAATGATTTAACGTCGGCCACAGACTTATAACCCCCCCCCCCCCCCCCCCCACTCCGGGCACCAGCAGATGATGAGTCATGACGTTTAGGACCTTGTACAATTGAAATTTTTAATCTGACGTCAATCGGTATCAAACTACATTTGATGATCTAATATATGTATTTATGGCTATAACTCACGTTCTATGGAATGCTGCAGAAAACGATAAAAACATATTTATACTTTAGACCATATTTTAGTATGAATGTGTGAATGGAAAAGTAGAACGTTGCTACATCCTAAACGATAGATACTTGATGTTGAATGGGCCATAGTAATGTCAATTTAGCAATAACATTTTAAAAGTTATAGCCCTGCAAGAAGGGGAACATCTCCATAGACTTACAGTACTGGCAGAGAAGGGATTAAGATGAGAATAATCTCCGGCAGATAAAGGGTTAACCTAGCCATCTATAAAACATCATGCTAAAACTGAAACAAACTCCCCTAAAGAAGGAAATACATAGCAAACATGACTTAGTTATGCAATAGTGCTGCTGCTTTTTATTTGGTTAAAACAACAACTCCAACCATTTTCATGACGGAGAGAGAGAGAGAGAGAGAGAGAGAGAGAGAGAGAGAGAGAGAGAGAGAGAGAGAGAGAGAGAGAGATCTTCGGAGCATTTATTAACGTTACATTTTCAACAAGATTGCTGCTCATTAAACACTTCATGGAAACGGGGTAACGTTATGTCGAGTTCATACGTGTACTAGTGTAGTATGAATGAACTCGACCTAACGTTGGAAACGGGGTAACGTTATGTCGAGTTCATACGTGTACTAGTGTAGTATGAATGAACTCGACCTAACGTTGGAAACGGGGTAACGTTATGTCGAGTTCATACGTGTACTAGTGTAGTATGAATGAACTCGACCTAACGTTGGAAACGGGGTAACGTTATGTCGAGTTCATACGTGTAGTATGAATGAACTCGACCTAACGTTGGAAACGGGGTAACGTTATGTCAAGTTCATACGTGTACTGTAGTATGAATGAACTCGACCTAACGTTGGAAACGGGGTAATGTTATGTCGAGTTCATACGTGTACTAGTGTAGTATGAATGAACTCGACCTAACGTTACTCCGTTTCCATGAAGTAATTATAAAGGTGGCCAGCTAGCTAGCATAATCTAACGGAGCCAACGGACTAGCTAACGGACTAGCTAACGTTAGCTAATAGCTTTGTTTACAAACTGAAGACAGGTTTGACGCGTCTGTGAGGGGGAGGAGGCTGCAGCAGCTTGTGTCTGTTGGTCTCTGAGGAGGAGGAGGACAGCAGCGTGTCTGTCTGTCAACAACTTGCGGGAGCAAGCCAGCTGGTATCGATACTGCAGAAAGTATCGGTATTTCGGGAAATGAGTATCGAAACCGTTTTAAATATTCAGTATCGATATGTATCTATTTTTGACAACACTATATCAGAGTGGGTGTCTTAGTCTAGTGGTGAGCGCACTCGCTCCCCATCGCAAGCATCATTAGTGAACTGATTTTTTGGGAGACTTTTGCCAATATGAAACGTAATATTATTACTAGTGCTGTCAAACGATTAAAATATTTAACTCGATTAATCGCATGATTGTCCATAGTTAACTCACGATTAATCGCAAATTTATCGCATTTTTATTTTTTTACCTTAAACGGATCTTTTTCAAGTTCCAAGTTTTAATACTCTTATCAACATGCGAATCAACAAATGCTTGCTTTATGCAGCCATTTAACACAAAAGGATGACCCTCATGCATTGCAAATTTGCATCAAATTCAAAACAGAGTGATGCACAAAATAACTTAAAAGAAAATAATAATTTAAAACAATGAATAAAGTGTGCATGAAATAATAGGGAAAAGAAAACGTTAGGAACTTGTTACATGCACACACACAAGGGCTGATTAATCACACACCCCCCTCTCTCCCTCACACACACACTCTCCCAGCTCTCTTTCTCTCTTGCCCCTTCCTCATCTCGCTCACCCCCCTCTCTCTCTATATCTCACACACACACACACACACACACACACACACACACACACACACACACACACACACACACACACACACACACACACACACACACACACACACACACACACACACACACACACACACACACACACACACACACACACACACACACACACTTCAGAAACAAACATAGTATCAATGAGAGCATCAATAATACACCTGAGTGAAGTCTAGTAATTTTTTTTTTTTTTTTCGTTAATCTTGAGTTAAAAAAATTAGTGGCATTAATATAATCGGGAGTTAACGCGTTAATATCGCGTTAACTTTGACAGCCTTAATTATTACTTATACAATACGTAAATATATTACTTATGGCTATAACATAACATATTATGTACCTTTTTCCTGTAATTCATGAACCGTTTAAATCCTTCCCCTAAAAAACTAAACTAAATCTAAATAGTTTTAAACAATATAAACTAAAACTAGAAAATCCACTCCGGAAACAAACTGAAAACTAAGTTTTTAAAAGGAAATAACAATAAAAGAAAAATACATAAATAATATAATAACCCTGCCCCCCCCACCCCCCCCCCCCCAACACACACACACGCCTCTTCAAAGCTTTTAATCAGAATCAGTAAATTAATATTCCAGTCCAGGTCAGGCTAGCCCTGTGCCCAGAGTCATTTATCTGGAAGTGCAAATTAAAAGCTGTCTCTCTGCATGCTAATCAGCGCCATGTGGACCAGGCGTGGTCTCAGAGAGGGCTGCATAGATGCATGCTCCCCCAGGGGAGGGGGGGTGGTGGTATTGGTGGAGGAGGAGGAGGAGGAAGAGGGGGGGGGGGGGGGTACAATTATTGGCTGGTAAGTGTTCCAGGTGTGTTCCACACATATGCTCCAAGAAATCTCACTGGACAATATCATGTAGTAATGTTAAAGCCATAATAATCAATAGCATGTAGTAATGTTAATAAAGCCAGACTAATCGGCTCTTAGGGTTGCAATCAACTGCGTTGTTTCTTTCTTTTTTTGCTGATTGTGTCGTTTTTATTTTTTGTATCCACTTTTTCTCCTTATTTTTCTATTTTTCTCCCATCCCAATTTTGTGTTTCCAATTCTCCCCTCCCCTGTCTTGAACGTTGCTCGCATATGCCCCCCACTGGTCGGTTGTAGGGAGGATAGAAGCCTTGCATCACGTGTCCCCTCCGGTACACAAGGAGGCAGCCTGTCACATCTTTTCACCTGCCAGCGCGGACTCTCATTGGCGAGGTGTAACGTGTGGGAGGCTCACACTACCCTTGCCATTTCCTGTCTCTGCTGTGCAGGCGTCCACCAACCGACCTGTAGGAGTCGCTGTCCACAACGTCCAGATTATCACCCATCGACTTCCACCCGCTGACTCTGCCAATTGAGCCAATATGACGGCCGGCCCAAGCCGGAGGCAATGCTGACACCCGGATTCGAGACCGGAGTCTCTTGCATTGGTGATGAGCGCAATCTCCGCTGCGCCATCCAGCCGCTGATTGTGTCATTTGTTAATGTTTTTAACCTCTAGAGTTACAGAGGTTTGAACACACTGAAATAAAAGTTTTTCCCTACACATACACAAACAAACCCTCAACCCCCAAAGGAGCGACAACAACAGATTAGCGCAACTTGCGCTCCGGAGAGAGAGGCGTGCGTTCATTCTCTTGCATATGGTACGCTTTTACAGCGTTTACCGCTTCTCGGTCTCAGAAAACCAACTCAAGTAAGATGTCATTCCGAATTTTCAGAATTTCATTGGCAACCACAAACTGTCTATCATTTCCAGCGTCAGTGGTGATTTGTCCGGTCATTGAGAGGCGAAACCGGACGTGGTAACTTTTTCGAAACCACCGCTCGTTGGCTGTTTGGTCTTATAACCAGAGATTGGAAGCACGTAATAAGTCAAGCGATGCGTCAATCAAAACAGCAGCCATTTTAGCTTTCAACCGATGTGTTGGTGGAGAGACAATAACACAGCGACAGACAGAGGTTAAATAGCTGAATGAGTTACATGTATTGGGTCATTAGGAATTAGTGGAAAACGATCAGTGTATCGTTTATTATTGATTATTGTGTATCTCTGGAATCACAATAATATCCACAGGTGTACATGAGCACTACATTTAAAAAGAGGTCCCTCTGCATGGATTCATCTGGAGCAGAACGATAATGTGAGAAACACACATACACACAAATACATACAAATACACACACACATACACACAAATAAATACACACGCACACAAATACACACAAATAAATACACGCACACACAAATGTACAAATACACACACACACACACACACACACACAGGCTCCAGGCCTGGTCTTTCTCTCTGTGTGACCCCCCCCGGTACACACCTGCCCACCGCCAGCACGGTGACCTCTCCATGGTAGCTGCGCCGCTGCTGCTGCTGCTCCGCCTTGCGGGCCGAGGGCCTCCTCATCAGGGGCCACTTCTTCTGGCTGCAGCGGCTGCAGATGTTCTTCAGGCCCCCCGGGCCCCCGATGGTGTGCAGGTGGTTGCAGGTGTGCTTGGGGGCGTCCGGCGGGGCCCCGGGAGACACGGGGGTCAGCGGGGGGGTGGAGGTGGTGGGGGAAGTGGGAGTCACCGGAGGCCTGGAAGTGAGAGAGAGAGAAGTGTCGTCGTCATGGTACATACATTTTTTACTTCGATACCCGATGCCAGTATCACGATACCAGTTCTAAAAACGATACAGCGGCAAAAACCTAGAATATCAGGAAAAGTTATGGAATGGAATATTAGATGACGGAACATGGGAAATGCTTTAGAAAACTAAATATTTTTACGCTTTACTTTACATGTTCTGCTAAATAATTCGTCCAGTTCGCTATTTTAGTCGCAAATGCGACTAAAGAGTCCTGGCTTCAGGCAGAATCACCAACCAACAATGTGGAAAATGCCTTGGTGTGTGTTCAGCCGACACTGTTGAAACGCCCACTACGCAAGGCGTGCACTCTCTCACATGCACACACTGCTCCGGTCACGCATCCACTCAATTCATAGGAAACACGACATCAGGCTAATATTCTAGAAGTATCCATACTAATAAAAAGGGTGCATTGGAAAAAAGAAAAATTACGCGCAACCCCAATTACAATCGTGACAATATCGATGAGCATACGGTTTAAATGTACTCGTAACTGTGATATGACTGTTAGAGCAAAGCAATACCAACATATTAAATGACCGCACTAGAAAGAGGAATGCATGGTCTTAAAGCTGCATTATGCAAGCTTGATACCACCCTGTGGCTGTCAGAGGTAACTGCATGGTGTTTAATCATGGAGGATAACAGAAAACAAGTTCACTTTGGGCATTTTACATTATAAGCAATAGTAATGAGACCATTAACCTTTTATGGATTTCATGCCCCGGACCACAAGAGCTCATTATGGTCAGGTCAAGGTCAGGCTGCACAATACATATAAGTAATCATATGATTCCACTCGCTCAGTCCGTGACAGTAGTAATGTTAAAGCCCAGAGTAATTGATATCATGTAGTAATGTTAAAGCCAGAGTCATTGATATCATGTAGTTGTCACGCCCTATTCCTGCCCGTCTACTCTCCCTCTCTCTCTCTCTAATTGCAGACGGGGAGTCAGGTGTGTGTGAGCTCTGGGAGCAGCTGATGGACATCTGTGTGCCGATTGCTTCACCTACTTAGACCTGGCTCAGATGTCATCATGCTGCCAGATCGTAGCTCAGTATTACCCCATACCTCAGTCACAGTTCTTTGCTCGTTATAGTTATTAGTATTACCGTATCCTTGTCTCGCGTCTTACCCGTTCCGTCTCGGCTTTTCTCCCGCAGTCCCTTCTATCTGGCTCCCCGTTCTTCTGTCTCTACCCTGGATCCCGTGCATGACCTCCGTCTGCCTGACTATTCTCCCTGCCTACTAGGGCTGTACCGAATGTAATTTTCTTTTGTTTTGTTTTTTTTGTTTACAATCGAAGCTTCTATTGAAGTATCTCGAACGAAAGCTTCGAATGTCTGTCGAGTCATATTTTATGACTTAATCTAAAACATCTATTTTCTTATTTTTTAGCCCTCAAACTAAATCCTCAATTTGAATAAAGTGATTAATCTGATTAAAATTAGTATTTTTTTTTTTATTAAATCAACTTTCTTTAATGAATGTAACTCATCAGTTTCGTCAACATAAATAATCCAATAAGGGCACCAGGTTGGTACGAAAGTGATGGGTGACGTCTTGATGGAGCGCCGAGTGCCAAGCGGATGCAGATAGGCTACATAAATTTATGATAAATGTTTTATACATTTTTTTATGACTAGTCATATACTATAATAGTATAATACTATATATATTAGTGTAGCCAAATCTTTATCGCCAAATGTGAAGAAAAAACCCATTGGTTTAAAACAGAATGAATATGAATAGACACATAAAAAAATATATATACTGTATACACACTTTTTATTAAAAATAAAAAATTCGAATGTTGATTTAGAATTCAAATGTCAACATTATGATCGAAGCTTCGAAGCATTCGGTACAGCCCTAGTGCCTAACCACCGGACCGTCTGAGGAACAGATCCCGTGTATGACCCCTCGCCTGGCTGACTACCCCCCGCTCCTTGCCCACACCACCCGGACCCCTTGAGTATCAGATCCTGTATACGACCCCCCCCCGCTTTGTGTGACTATTACCCCCGCTCCTTCTCATACCCCTTGGACAGTACGAATACCCCGTGACTTGTGACCGACCGCTGATCTGCTTGAACAACCTTGAACATTCGTATAATAAAGTACCCGTCTTTTGGGTTATACCAAGTTCTGTCTGCATCTCTGTGTTTGCATATTGGGTTCCACTCGCTCAGTTCGTAACAGTAGTAATGTTAAAGTCAGACTAATCTGACAAGACCACCCGCATTTCATTGTATAGACTTGTATGCCGTGACAAATAAAACTCTTGACTTGACTTGACTTGATGTAGTAATGTTAAAGCCAGACTAATCAATATCATGTAGTAATGTTAAAGCCATATTAATCAATATCATGTAGAAATGTTAAAGCCAGACTAATCAATATCATGTACTTTAGTAATGTTAATACAAAGTACAGAAGCAATGTAAATACAACACAAGATGCAGAATTTACAAAAACATAAATAGTACTGGCAAAAAGTACTACACATATAACAATACAAATAAAATATAAAATGCACTGTCAAAATAGAATGTACGGCTCAAGCTGAATTAAAAGCCAGTGAGAAGAGGTGAGTCTTTAAACAAAGGAATTAAACATCGCTAGGGTTGAGGGCAGATTATCTAATATGGAGCAATTTCACTGTGTTTCATACATTGCCGTAACTAATTCAGCCCCAACTCAGTGATTTATCTGCTCAAGAAGAAGTGCTTTTTCATGAAAACATTTTTTACACGGCGCAGGTCTACATCACGAGGGAAACTCATTGAGCATGGCTGCTGCAAAGCTTGGAACTTGGAGAGTTGGACCTGGAAAGCAGTTTTACATTTTTATATATTTTTTTTTTAAAGGACAGCGGTCCAAACAACAACATCCAATTATCCGGCAAGAAGATATTCTCGGCTTTGGTTGTAAAAAAAAAAAAAGATATAGCGCTAAGAACTGCGTGACTTTCTGTTAACGGAGCCAGACTGCCTTCAGTACAAACTGTGAGCGTGTGAAATGCCAAGAAAGGAAAGCGAGGCTGCTTACAGAGAAGAACATTCACCCTTTCTTACATACTATACACCCCGGCGCTTCGCTTATCATAGCTTTAAGATGTCTACAGGGTCACAGTAGGGATGGGTATTGTTAGGATTTTATCGATAATACTACTCTTATCGATACTGCTTAACGGTTCGGTACTTTATCGATACTATTATCGGTTATTTTTTATTATTTTTCAAGAAAAAAAAACAATTAATTAAGAACAGAATCGACATTGCTTTATTATTATTTTATATAACTATATAAATATAAATAAATATTATTTATTCAGCAGCAACAGCAGCAGCAATGTTTTAAATGTGTCTGAATTATAGACTTTTTATAATTAACAACAAATAGTCATAAAATACTATTTTGATTGACAGTCGATTTTTTACCTCCGGAATGTCGGCCATTACTCTACTCGAGAGAGTACCGGAGCTCAGGCTAATAACGTTAGCTCCCCGCCAGCCACATTGACGAGTACCAGCAAATGTCTTGTTGCACTTGTGGCAACGAGCGTTGTCAACATCGACTTTAGTAAAATAGACCCAGACTTTTGAACGTTTCGTTCTGTCCGCCATGATGATTGAGAGCAGAGCTGTCTGTACTGTAGCCTACAACTTGAGAATTGTTCTGAAGCACCCGTGTGTGTGTGTGTGTGTGTGTGTGTGTGTGTGTGTGTGTATTTGTGTGTGTGTGTATTTGTACATTTGTGTGCGTGTGTATTTATTTGTGTGTATTTGTGTGGTGTATTTGTGTGTATTTGTGTGCGTGTGTATTTATTTGTGTGTGTGTATTTGTATGTATATTTGTATTTTTGTGTGTATGTGTGTTTCTCACATTATCGTTCTGCTCCAGATGAATCCATGCAGAGGGACCTCTTTTTAAATGTAGTGCTCATGTACACCTGTGGATATTATTGTGATTCCAGAGATAATTCCTAATGACCCAATACATGTAACTCATTCAGCTATTTAACCTCTGTCTGTCGCTGTGTTATTGTCTCTCCACCAACACATCGGTTGAAAGCTAAAATGGCCGCTGTTTTGATTGACGCATCGCTTGACTTATTACGTGCTTCCAATCTCTGGTTATAAGACAAAACAGCCAACGTGTGTGAAAGAGCACAGCACAGCCCGCTCCTCGCGCAGGCAGAGAGAGACCGAGGGAGGAGAGATATAGAAAACGGCCAACAAGATTAGTTTGCGACGTTTAAATTCCTAAAAAAAAAAAAAAAATTCTCGAGTACAGATAGCAAAACCGATAACGTCGGAGCTTATCAATACTCCGTTTTTTTCTAATTTAGTACCGGTTCCCGTTTTGAGAACCGAGTTTCGGGGGCATCCCTAGGTCACAGTGGGATTTTCCAAATCAACAGTCTCTCTCTCTCTCCTCTCTCTCTCTCTCTCTCGCTCTCTCGCTCTCTCGCCTCTCTCGCTCTCTCGCTCTCTCCTCTCTCTCTCTCTCTCTCTCTATGGGTAACGCATGTATTCCCGGTAACCTGCCCCATTTCTAAGCCATATAACCCAGGACGTTAATAAACGAACAACATTAAATTAAACAATCAAGAATGATTGTTATAGATGCCCAAAAAAAAAAAAAAAAAAAAAAAAAAACATCATGTAATGAGGGATGGCGGACCTCTAAAGTTGACCTAAGTTACCGGGAATACCAATTCACTATCTCCTCCAATTTAAGAGAGAATTAAAATGTTTTTGTTGTTTTGTAGGGATATCATCATCATGTAACATAATACCATAGTTCTCTCCGAGTTATCTCAAGAGAATTCAAATGTAGCTGAATCTGAAGGAAAAATCCGGGTAGAGGGATATGAGTCAACATAGTTCATGGCCTTCAATTGATGACAAACAAAAAAGGCTTAATTTCATGGCAGATGCATGATATGTTTTGGGCATGA
The DNA here is from genome assembly GCF_963971535.1 of Notolepis coatsorum. Classification (NCBI taxonomy): domain Eukaryota; kingdom Metazoa; phylum Chordata; class Actinopteri; order Aulopiformes; family Paralepididae; genus Notolepis; species Notolepis coatsorum. Next base: position 192,341,876 of record NC_140168.1, read on the forward strand.
TCTTGGCACCCCAATGAACAACAAAATGAGTTTAGTCTTTTGTGGCCAATTATTTAGGAGATAATTACGTTTCACATATTGATCCCAGGTTACCGCGAATACCTATCCTCACAATTCCAGATAAACACTTAAATCTCCTATTTTACTAAAGATTGGTGAGATTTTATGTTTGGAAATCATAACAGCAATAATAAGGGTTAGGTGTAAACCAGAATTACTAGAATGTGTTGTGTTTTGTCTGTTAAAATGAGCAAAAACAAGGAAAGGGTATTCCCAGTAACTTAACAAACAAGTGCAAAAAATACAGTTCTAGAACAAGTATTTAAATTTTTTCTATATCAAGAAAGTGGAAAGGAACCCAACATTTTCAATTGTCTGCACACAATCGTTGTTTTGTTATTCCAAGATGGCATTTGAACTGAATTTTGGAAAAAACAGGTATTCCTGGTCACCATGCCCCTAGTCAGTCTACACCACCATGCCCCTAGTCAGTCTACACCACCACCATGCCCCTAGTCAGTCTACACCACCACCATGCCCCTAGTCAGTCTACACCAACCTGCGCCTAGTCAGTCTACACCACCACCATGCCCCTAGTCAGTATACACCACCATGCCCCTAGTCAGTATACACCACCATGCCCCTAGTCAGTCTACACCACCACCATGCCCCTAGTCGGTCTACACCACCACCATGCCCCTAGTCAGTCTACACCAACCTGCGCCTAGTCAGTCTACAACCACCACCATGCCCCTAGTCAGTCTACACCACCACCATGCTCCCTAGTCAGTAACACCACCATGCCCCTAGTCAGTCTACACCACCATGCCCCTAGTCAGTCTACACCACCATGCCCCTAGTCAGTATACACCACCACCATGCGCTAGTCAGTCTACACCACCATTGCCCCTAGTCAGTCTACACCACCATGCCCCTAGTCAGTCTACACCACCACCATGCCCTAGTCAGTCTACACCAACCTGCCCCTAGTCCGTCTACACCACCATGCCCCTAGTCAGTCTACACCACCACCATGCCCCTAGTCAGTCTACACCACCATGCCCCTAGTCAGTGTACACCACCACCATGGCCCCTAGTCAGTCTACACCACCACCATGCCCCTAGTCAGTCTACACCAACCTGCCCCTAGTCAGTCTACACACCACCATGCCCCTAGTCAGTCTACACCACCATGCCCCTAGTCAGTCTACACCAACCTGCCCCTAGTTAGTCTACACCACATGTCCCTAGTCAGTCTACACCAACCTGCCCCTAGTCAGTCTACACCACCATGCCACCATTCTATTATATATGCTAGCCTACCCCTGATAATATTAATACATTTAATTAATGTGTTAGCTTGTAGCTAACGGTCTGGGCCTCCATGATGTGTTGTTAGCTTGTAGCTAACGCCTGGGCCTCCATGATGTGTTAGCTTCAATTAATTATTACCGGAATACATATAAGTTACCGTGAATACCTATCAGGTTACGGGAATACCTATTTAGGTAACCAAGAATACCTAGGCATGGTATTCCTGGTACCTAAAGGTTACGGGAATACCTTTCTCCAGTTACGGGAATATTTTCTCTCTCTCTCTCTCTCTCTCTCTCTCTCTCTCTCTCTCTCTCTCCTCTCTCTCTCTCTCTCTCTCTCTCTCTCTCTCTCTCTCTCTCTCTCTCTCTCTCTCTCTCTCTCTCTCTCTCTCTCTCTCTCTCTCTCTCTCTCTCTCTCTCTCTCTTCTCTCTCTCTCTCTCTCTCTCTCTCTCTCTCTCTCTCTCTCTCTCTCTCTCTCTCTCTCTCTCTCTCTCTCTCTCTCTCTCTCTCTCTCTCTCTCTCTCTCTCTCTCTCTCTCTCTCTCTCTCTCTCTCTCTCTCTCTCTCTCTCTCTCTCTCTCTCTCTCTCTCTCTCTCTCTCTCTCTCTCTCTCTCTCTCTCTCTCTCTCTCTCTCTCTCTCTCTCTCTCTCTCTCTCTCTCTCTCTCTCTCTCTCTCTCTCTCTCTCTCTCTCTCTCTCTCTCTCTCTCTCTCTCTCTCTCTCTCTGTGTGATGAACATCACCTTCATTAGCCTACAACACCTACAATGTGATTTTGCATACATTAGC